>NC_055973.1:30515198-30520198 GCF_018492685.1 Alosa sapidissima | reverse complement strand
TGATGGGAAGAGGAGGCATCGAAGGACCAAAACAGAGATACCCATATGAATCCCCTCTTTGCCATGGGAACAATTGCATGGGAATGTCTCTAGTCCACCAGCGGTTTCCTAAATGTGATCACAATGTGGTACAATACAACACACACCAAGGGGAACGGGGTCATTTATATGCAGATCTGTGCTCAATGCAAATTCAGCCTTCTGGTCAGGCTCATTACTGAATCCTCATTCACTGAATATTTGCATCTTTTCCACAAGATGAAGACTCAAAACAGAAACAAGTGCCGTAGAAGCACAAGTAAAAGTAAAATGTTTTACTCTCATATAAATATGTGTCCTTGTCATATAAATATGTGTCTTTCAGACAAAGAAACACACATCTAGTAGTATACATTGCCGAGTCCACACTGCTGCGTTCTTGGTTGCAAAACACTGTTTCTGAATAAAATGAAGCTTTTCTCCTCTTTTCTCCTCTTCTCTTCATAAAGTGTATTTCCATCTTGTTAGTGCTACAGGAGTGACAACATCTCATGACCTGTCTGCCTGCTCAACATGACCTGTCTGCCTGCTCAACATGACCTGTCTGCCTGCTCAACATGACCTGTCTGCTGCTCAACATCACATGACCTGTCTGCTGCTCACCATCGCATGACCTGTCTGCTGCTCAACATCACATGACCTGTTTGCTGCTCAACATCTCAAGACAGGCAGACAGGCAGCATCTGCGCCTTGTAACATTTTTGTGGTGAGAGCCCTTGAGAGGCATCTTTCATTTTTGATGGTTTCTGGTGGGATTGGGCCAAGAGGGGTCTCTGGCCCCGGCTGCTCTCCCTCTCCCTCCTCAACTCCTCCAGTCTGGACACTTAATGGACGCTCCCGCTGAGAAGGGGCCCACATCCCCCCGATCCACTTAAAACCACCTGCTTTCACTTTCAAATTTGGCTGCCCCCCCCCCCCCCCCCCCCAAACACAGATGCTGTGTGAAAGCATGTTAACTCCTAACATTCCAGTAGTCTTTACCTGAATATCTATCTGAATTTTGTGCATACTTTATGCTATAATTTACAATATATGTTCGTGATACTTTATTTTGATGGGTACCAAAATAGTACACTCATAGCATAACTGATTTACAAATAAATGTGGGTAACACTTTATATTTTGCTGATTGGCCCTAAAAGCATCCTCACCAAATCTCCCCATCTCACTCTCAACATTGATGGCTCATCTGTCCACTCCACCCCTGTTGTTAAAAACCTTGGCATTCAGCTTGACTCCACCCTTAGCTTTGATCCTCATATCAAATCTCTCACTAAGATTGCTTTTTTTCACCTCCGTAACATTGCACGCCTCCGACCCTTCCTCTCTGCTAGTGATGCAGACTTTGGTTCACTCTTTCATTATGTCCCGTTTAGATTACTGCAACTCACTTTTCCTTGGTCTCCTCACTAAAACCCTTCAAAGACTACAATATATTCAAAACTCTGCAGCCAGGCTCCTCACCCATACCAGACCATCAGCACACATCACCCCCATTCTCCATCAACTCCATTGGCTACCAGTTCCGTCCCGGATCAAATGCAAAGTACTACTACTCACCTTCAAACCCTCCACAACCTTGCTCCCCCCTACAGTACATCTGCGACCTCCTGACCCCTTACACTCCTTCCCGCTCACTCAGATCCTCTGACCAAAACCTCTTGGCTATCCCCCGCTCCAGACTCTCCAGCCTGGGTGGCAGGTCCTTCAGTGCCTTGGCCCCCAAACTCTGGAACTCCCTCCCCCTTCGTGCCTGTCCTTCTCTTCCTTTCTTCAAAGCACATCTCAAGACTTTTTTGTTTAATGATCACTTCTCCTCCACACCCAACACATAGTTCCATACAGATAACTTGTCTTTGTTGTATTGTTTTGTTTGTTTGTTATTGTATTTCCCTGCCTTTGTCTCTGTTGTATTGTTTGTTTGTTTGTTATTGTGTTTCCCTGCCTTCCTACTATGTAAAGCGACCTTGGGTTTGAGAAAGGCGCTATATAAAATAAACTTATTATTATTATTATTATTATTATTATTATTATATTAACTACACACAATTCATAATTTATTTAGCCTTTGTTACTTATTAGTTAATGTTTTACAATCAATAAATAATACTGATATCAGTATTGGAATCCGATTAGCCTTGGAATAAATTACACTCATCAAACTGGTATTTCTTACATCATTTTAGCTCATCTGGCATAGTGTACTGCATAGCATGAGTTTTAGATGTGTCAGTGCAATGTTAATTATGTGTTGCATAAATTGTGTCTTACAGTATGTTCATTATTTATGAGTTATGTTGTAAATGCAGAAGTAGGTTCAAGTCAGTGGAAGGTCTACAGCATGGTAAAAAACTACAATAATACACTTTAACACATGCTTCACTACATGGCTGTAGGCTAAGCTGTGAGGACCAGGCCCGGCATCACAAGGGGGCGTGAGGTGGCATCGCCCCCTTAAAAAAAAACAACCCCCTAATTATTTTATGTACAAAATAATAATTTAATCTTATTTCAAAACATTAATGACCCCACTCAATTTAACACAACTCTTAGATCCAACGTGACAGTCTCAAATCCATTTGATTTGGGGTGCAGGGGAGCTAGAAGTTCCGAAATGTGTGGATTCCAGTAAACGTTCGCATTACTGTTATAGCAGAGCCCATCATTAGACATCCTCTGGTCATAGTGTGGTAGCACTAGCTGTCCGGTTTTAAAATGGATATCCGAAAATGGATTACAAAGGGGATTTCAAAAGGATCTACATCATGTTTTCACGTGCAAAATGCAACATAAGGTTAGCTGTCTTAACACTGTTCACGTTAATGACATTGGAAAAAAAATATGCTTCTATCTGCACTAATGTAGGCTAGGCTACTCAACATTTTTTTCTAACAGAATTTGAATGTTCAAAGTTTCACGTAGCCCACCTGTGACATCCAAAGACATTTCTGCTCGCTGACTCACATCACTATTCCAGATGACACTTCGGACGCACCTATCTGCGCTCAGCGAAAGACGTGAATGTCATAATGTAACATGTAACCTGCGTTGTGTTAAACCTGCGTGATTCAGTCCTGCACACGCCCGGACTCGAACCCGCGAACAGCAGCACCTCGGATCGGGAGGCTCGCATGCCAGCAGCACTTTTGAGGCGTCGGGGAGTGAGGTTTACCAACGTTCCACAAGCACAGCTAAGCTAGCTGGCATCCGTTACACACACACACAACATGCACATAAGCAGACACATTTCCCCTTAGAGATCTACAATGATATCATGGCTTCTACGGAAATAAATTGATGGATATCTGTCGTAGCAACTGATAACTTTAATCCCTGAAAATTATACAGGCTATATATATCGATTAGACTAGACTGGGCCCAAAGATGCCATTAACCACTCCTCTGATAGGCGATAGACTGGGCCCAAAGATGAAAGCTTGCCATAACCATTGCCATATCCTCATTATTAAGGCATCCATCCACATTATTATGCATTATTAAGCATTATGTTGTTGATAACTTCATGCTGATATTTCATCAGGAAATGTCATATACGTTTCCAAAAGCAAAGACATTTCTGGGTCCCACAGTCCCACACAAGCAGCTTTTAGAAATTCCTGGCTTCAAACATCTCAGAGAATCTCAGCAGGATGGTCTCTTCTGTTGCATTCTCACAGGCAAGTGGGCAAAGTAAGGGCTGCTACGGACAGACAGGCAAGTGGGCAAAGTAAGGGCTGCTACGGACAGACAGACAGGCTCTGTTGGGTTCCAACATGACATAACCAACATACATGTTACATTTCAGCATGGGTTCTACCATGACATAACTAAAATACATGTTACATTTCAGCATGGGTTCTAACCTGGCATAACCAACATACATGTTACATTTCAGTGTGGGGGAAGAATGGACAAATGTGACAAGACATGTAGTGCTAGTCAGATGCTCAGATGCTGGTAGGTGTTAAATGTCTGGAAGATGTAAAGATGTAAGTAAGTAGATACGTAAGTAAGAGGCTGTTTGAGAGTTATATTGGTACTGAGGAAAATGCACTGAGGGAGAACACACTCTCCTGAGCTTTACGCTACAAATGCACAAGATGTGGAGTCTGCAAACTTGTGAAATACTTCAAGCAAAACACCTTCGGAGATCCAGGAGCTCCAAAAGGCCTCTAAATGTACTTACTTTTTTATAACCATCGTTTAAAGACTGGAGATATCACTTGGGTTTGGGAAACCAGGGGGAAGCTAACAGTGGAACTAATGTTATTGCATTACGGGTCTATTGAGACCTGGAGCTGCACTTAACACTTCCTACTGTTTGGGAAAAATTGCTGTTGATTGCCTTTGCATCTTCACTTTGAGTAGCTTTAAAAAGCCGAAACTTCATTTCCCCACATAACACACGCGCTGAATGAACATGATCTTCCTCCTTTCATGCAGTGTGTGGAAGAAATGGGTGCCTTGGCAGCCAATGCAATGTAACTGATTGAAAGCTGTGCTTCAGATCTAATGACACATTTTTGATCACATCTTGGGATGGCTTCCATCAGATGTGATTTATAGACAGCTAAGAGAGAGCCCATCGTTTTCGGTGTGTGATCACATTCCCTGATCTTAGCAAGGAACATCAAACAGAAACTAACCATTGAGTTTTCAAAACACGATCTGCAAACACAATTTGATACAAACAGTATCAGAGAATTGATACAGTATCAAAACTCAACAAGGACAAGCTCTTTGAGGAATTGCAGGCTTAAGTTCTTGGGACAAGCAGGTAGTTGTTTGTTTGTTTGTTGTACTGTTGCCCAGGTGACTACTGATATCACAGAGTGATGCTGCGCAGGCCAGGAGCAACATCAGGCATGGACGCTAAAGATGACATATCCCTGGTCAAAATGGACATACACACACACACACGCACGCACATACACACACACACACACACACACACACACACA
>NC_055973.1:30437698-30510198 GCF_018492685.1 Alosa sapidissima | reverse complement strand
TAAAATGGCCTGTCTGCAGTGCAGACCAGACCAGCCAAATGAGGATAAGTAATAACTACTGGTTATTTGGGCAAACATTGAGGTGCAAATGTTATGACACCGGTGAGGGGAGTGGAGAGGGGGGGGGGCTTCCCTTGAAAACCCTGTGAAGTCTTAAAGGTCTGAACTGATGGTGGTAGTGTAGTGGTTAAGGAGCTGGGCTAGCGTGGTGTGGTGGTGGTAGTGTAGTGGTTAAGGAGCTGGGCTAGCGTGGTGTGGTGGTTGTAGTGTAGTGGTTAAGGAGCTGGGCTAGCGTGGTGTGGTGGTGGTAGTGTAGTGGTTAAGTGGTTAAGGAGCTGGGCTAGCGTGGTGTGGTGGTGGTAGTGTAGTGGTTAAGTGGTTAAGGAGCTGGGCTAGCGTGGTGTGGTGGTGGTAGTGTAGTGGTTAAGTGGTTAAGGAGCTGGGCTAGCGTGGTGTGGTGGTGGTAGTGTAGTGGTTAAGTGGTTAAGGAGCTGGGCTAGCGTGATGTGGTGGTGGTAGTGTAGTGGTTAAGGAGCTGGGCTAGCGTGGTGTGGTGGTGGTAGTGTAGTGGTTAAGGAGCTGGGCTAGCGTGGTGTGGTGGTGGTAGTGTAGTGGTTAAGTGGTTAAGGAGCTGGGCTAAGCATGCAGTAGTGAAATGTTGTGGGTTCAATTCCTCCGGGGACAATGGCCCGGGCATAATTGGCATGTGTAAGTCACTTTGGGTAACAGTGTCTGCTAAATGCATAAATGTACGTGTGATGTGTGAATCACAAGCTGCTGCCCCCAAAGAAGGGAAATGAGGTCAGAGAGAGCGAGTCAAGTCAGCTGCCTTGCATGAGGTGCAGGAGGAACACCCTGCCAGGAGGTGGCAGCGATGAGGCATCATATGAAGACATCCTGCATGGGGCACCATATGAAGACAGTGGGTCTGCCTGTCAGGATACTGAGTCCCAGAAGGAGAAGCTCAGCTCTCTGAGTTTCAACACTATAGCTGCGGTGGTGGTATTAGCCCAGCTAGTGTTGAAACTCTAGTTTTAATACCACTACCGCATTTAGAGTTGACCTTAAGTTGGGCTTAAGCAACTTATAGTGTGGGAACGCAGAGAGTTTAAGGGCTGCATTGCAATCCAATCACCCAATTAAAGACGACACCAGCAGACTGTGACAGGACTAACAAACTGTGTTTGAAGGGTTCCCAGCCTGCATGAGTATGTTTCAGTATCAATATACAGAGAGAGAGAGAGAGAAAGAGAGAGACTGGGTTTGTTAATTTGTGTGTGCATTTCAGTGTGTGTGTGTGTGTGTGTGTGAGAGAGAGAGAGAGAGACAGAAAGAGAGAAAGAGTGTGTGTGTCTGTGTTTGTGTGTATGTGTTTGTGTGTATGTGTGTGTGCGTGTGTGTGTGTCCGTGTGTGTGTGTGCGTGTACAGTATGTCTGTGTGTGTGTGTCTGTGTGTGCGTGTGCGCGCGCGTGTGTGTGTGTGTGTGTCTGTTTGCGTGTATGTCTGTGTGTGTGTGTGTGTGTGTGTGTGTGTGTTTGTCAGTGTGCGCGTGGGTCTGCGTGCGCGTGTGTCTGTAAGTGTGTGTGTGCGTGCGTGTGTATTTCTGCTAGGGCATTGTGCTGTGCTGTGCCGTGTCCACTCTGGCAGGGAACAGGCAGTTTGTCTGATCTATCCATCACAGCCTCCTGTCTCTGGCAAGTGTCCAGGAGAAACGGTGGCCTGCAGCTCCGCTGGGCACTGCTCTTAGCTGACCTTGAGGAGTTACTACTTTAAAACACCTGAGATTTATGTTGTGCCGTGGCAGAGTGTCATCCCTCTTTAAGTGATGGGAACCTGCGCTCGCTTCCACCCAAACCGTGAGTGTTATGCACATCCATTCTCCTATTGCCCACATGTCAGAACTCAGCACAACAATGCCAAGGTGTGAGTTAGGTGTGAGTTATTATGACCGCCGCGCAGCGAAGCTGGCGTCATGACAGTCAATTCTTCAGGCCCATCAAAAAACATGCTATGTGTAGTTAAATAGGCTATTCCCACTAAAGAGAGTTCTGCTTATAATTTGTAACTTTAAAGAACCAATGAAAACATTGTGTTTACTCTCCCCACAAAATTGAAAAGATTGTCAGTCCGAATCTGTTGCTACTTTGAGAAAATGCTGATCCTTTTCTTTGGACGACATATATTCCTTGATACCCAGGAGACAAAGGGGTTTTTACAGACATGGAATGTTGTAAAAGGTTGTGATCCATAAATGATATCTAGGACCTTCAACACAACCTGGATGCTCAACTGGTCAACTAACAATTGGAAAACAGGGAGGGTCCAAGCAACGCAAGCCCTAATAGTCTAAGCAAATTATCCTGGAAAAGGGTCGAAGATGGAAGTAAATATAGCAAAGGCATATTTGGTATCACAGGTCACATCACAATCACAGTCATTTTGAGCTCCCCCACCGGCCACCCAACCCTAGTGCCTTCCAGCTAGCGCTGCCTTGAAGTCGACGGTTGGGGCCCAAAGCGCTGCCTTGAAGTCGACGGTTGGGGCCCAAAGCGCTGCCTTGAAGTCGACGGTTGGGGCCCAAAGCGCTGCCTTGAAGTCGACGGCGGGGGCCCAAAAGACCAAATGTGGGATCTGGGAAAACCCATCACATGGTGAAAACAAAAATCCTTCATTACTGCTCCGTTTCAACCCTCTCAGATGAAATGTCACCAATTTTAGATTCTGATACCATCTTAGCTACAGTACATCATGGATATTCTCTCCTAGCAACATCCTGGATATCAGCCTAGCCACATCCTGGATATCAGCCTAGCCACATCCTGGATATCAGCCTAGCAACATCCTGGATATCAGCCTAGCCACATCAGCCTAGCCACATCCTGGATATCAGCCTAGCCACATCAGCCTAGCCACATCCTGGATATCAGCCTAGCCACATCAGCCTAGCCACATCCTGGATATCAGCCTAGCCACATCAGCCTAGCCACATCCTGGATATCAGCCTAGCACATCCTGGATGATATCAGAATCTTCAGTTGGTCTGTGATCTGATGAGATCTGATGTGCATGTTACAATGCTTCACTTTTTGTTATGTTTCAGACTCATCTTAAAATTGATTCAATTTTTTTTCCTCATCAATCTACACAATACTCCAACACTATGGGATGCCGTTTGTAAAATTGGGTATATTGTCTTATCCAGCACAGTTTTAGCACATTTAGAGTTACAACATGTAAAAAAGAAGTGCTACAATTTTAAACTGCTGTATTTTCTGGACTGGAAGTCACACTTTTTTTCATAGTTTGGCTGGTCCTGCGTCTATACCAAAATATATATAATTTACATGTTGTTAAATACTAATTCCTGCTGACTGACATGAATCTCTGCATGAACCAAGGTAACATTACCGTCTACAGCCACGAGAGGGCGCTCTAGGCTTGTGACTCGCTGGCTTGTTATGTTAATTTAGCCTATTCAGCTTCCCAGGCACTTCCCATGTTCAAAACCTCTCCGGAATAAGTCCCACCTCCGAAACATCCGGATCCACCCAACTTCCGGGCGTCGAATGTCTATGGGAAATAACATGGTGTTTCGAAATATCATACCTGTCAAACGTCTGAGTAAAGTAGAAAAAAATGGTGGGCCGATTGGCCTACACACTTCTGCCATCTAGTTTCCACTGGATTTTTTGATTGTCGGTGCCGTTAAAGTAGAAATATATCAGTAAGAAGCACTAAGCTAACGCACGCTTCGGACGTCGCGACTCCCCGAGTCAAGGTTGCATAGCAACGGCAATGTTTCATAGTTTGTCTTCACCGAAATGGAGTTCGTGGCACCAGAGCCTGTCTACGGAGGTGGCACTAACCCTGCGTGAAATCGTCATATTTGATAGGTTGTTTATACATTCTGAAAATGTTACTGTTCTGATCAAGGTCATGCAAAATAAAGCTATCGACTCAATACGACTCTGCCTCTGATTCCTAGTCTGCTTATCATTATCTGTTTTTCGTGAAAAAAAAAAAAAATCTTGTCTCGCCATGGCTTTAGTGTCTTTGTCGACGACTATGTCGAATAACAGCCAACAAACTCTCAGCACAGTCAAACCAAAGTTAAGTTGTGTTGAAAAGAGGCTGAACCTTGCAAATGATTTACTTTTATAGACCACTGAAATCACTCGTGAATCACACGTAAAAATGACCATCACGTTAGGTTGTGACTGGTTGTGAGCGAGATCTAACGCTCTCATCCGCCCGCGTACATCGGAACTAGCTCCCGGTTAGCATTAATAATCGTTTACTACTTTAACGGCACCGACAATCAAAAAATCCAGTGGAAACCAGATGGCAGAAGTATGTAGGCCAATCGGCCCACCAGCTTTTTCTACTTTCTACTTTCCACCTACAGAGTTTGACAGGTACGATTTTTCGAAACGCCATGTTATTTCCCATAGACATTCGACAACCGGAAGTTGGGTGGATCCGGATGTTTCGGAGGCAGGACTTATTCCAGAGAGGTCGATATAATAATGGCTAGATGTCTCGTCCGCGCTGCTGGCCAATGGAGGTCGACGTCCACACTTGCCACAGTCAGCTCGCTCACTCATAACATTGTGTTTCAATGGTGCATACTTTTTAAATAACCATAACTTGCTCAATTTTCTACCGATTTTCAAACGGTTTGGTTTGTTATGAATGTCAGAGATGTAGTTATGACATCACTGCATACTAATAAATAATTATAACTTCAACATGTTCAAGCATCTAGATTATAGCTACGTTAATAACGTTTGTAAGAAACCAAACCGTAAATCCGTCAAGATTTCAGCTAGATAAGAGTATTTGTGTTTGTGCCGATCACTCACCTTACATCAGCAGAGCACAGCAGATAGCTTGCCTGTGACAAGATGGCCATTGTCGATGCCGTTAGAGACTCCACCATAAGACATCTAGCTTTTGTTATGTATATCTACAGTATGTTCAATACAGCCAACCGCTAGCTTGGTCTTGGATTTCGTAAAGTAAATCTCTAAATAAATGCGACTTATAGTTCAGTGCGACTTATATGTTTTTTTTCCTCTTCATGATGCTTTTTTTGTCTGATGCGAATTATACTCCGGAGCGACTTATACAGTAGTCTGGAAAATACGGTATTTCTTTTTCACACATTTACAGACAAATTGGTGTAAAAATGACAATAAACATTTCTAGGATAACATTTTGTACTAAGGGAAAATATTCTCATTTTCCATCTGACTGTTTTGGCGACCATTTTGGAAATATGCCAATACAAAATTTGCCACGGCCTAAATTTAATGTTATCATCCAGAAATGTTCACTAGATGTCCTAAGGATTCCAAAAATGCAAAAACCTCAATAACTTATTGCATGGATTCCAGTTGCTGCTACTGGAAGAAACTGGAATCCATGCATTTCCACTGAATTATTTTTGGAATCTGATCCCTTATCATACCTGTTCATTCTTACTCGTTGATCGACTTATCGTGACTAAATTCAAGATGGCTGCAAACGCTAAACTTTGTGAAGATACTGTCTGTATAAATCGTCTTGTAAGTAAACTACCAGTGCTTTTTCAAAGTTCTCAATGTCTCGTTTTAAATGTCAGGGCCCTCGGAAGTCTAGCAATGAAGTGTGGAGATACATTGAGCCTCGTAAATGGGTGTAAAACAGTGATTTATTTGCATGGCTAGCCCGATGCCGAAGCACCACTATTGAAAAAGCTGTTGGTAGCATCGGCTAGGGGGCAAGCCGAGATGGGCTATGAGACATACGTTCACACTCGATATCATGTTTCAATACACTTTAGGTCAATATCACACCGGAATTCTCCTTTAAGGGGTCCAATCGATATTGCAAGTTTTCCCCCTGACTACATTCCTAATTGTCCAACCCGCCAAATGGATCGCAAAAAAAAAAAAAAACACACGTATATTGTTGAGCTCAGGATTCTGAATAGTGGTTGGTTTTCAACTCAAAATAACCTTTGAGAAGTGTTTCTGAATGTGCTCACTACAGTACGTGCCCTTGGGCCCAGCTGTATATCTCCAGACGTCAGATGTAAGTACTCATTTGAAAAGTGCCTTGTTGCTTGACCTTTGGCCCCCAGTGTGTTCACTGGTGATTTTTTTTTTTCTTTTCTGCACGTCAGAGTTCAATTAGCAAATGAGCAGGTTTCCAAATATATGGATACGTCCAGATAGCGCAAGCAAGAAATATGAGTCTGAAGCATGACCTGGACGTTTAGAGAAAACCAATAACCTTATGCCGCACTATCATCAGGGACTGGCCAATATGAGTCACTGCTCATAGAAAATACCTATTATATAAATAAATCCACTATTGTTTTATGATTAGCAAACAAACAAGGATGATAATCTAACACCCTTTTCTAAATGCAGGCACGGTTTTGGTGCGATTTGAAATGCTCAAAGGCAGAAAACTCGATGAAACAGCCTTGAACTTATTTCAGAATGTCGGCAAGGTTAATTGCCATTAATAACCTTATGATACCTATTTAGGAGGATGTTCCATTTATAACCTTCTGATATCTATTTAGGAGGGTGTTCCAGAGCTGTTCTGCTGAATGTCAATCAGAGTGTACTCTAAAATGGGATTATTTCCAAAATTACTCATTAATGTGGAAAACTGTCTTCCAAATGCCATTGAGTTCTGATGATGTTGTCTTTTCTGTGGGTGGAACAATCTAATTGGTGATAAGACTTCGATGAGCACTAGATGAGCATCGACAGTATGATATTTGACATCCTACAGCAAAATGTAGCATTTTAGTCTTAATAAAAACCTAAAATCTTACTTTAGGTCAGCAGTTTAGGTTAGTATCAGCAACCAATATAATATGGTATGGTATGGTATGGTATTATAATTGTGGAATGACCGTTTCTGAGTCACTGTTCCAGAGTGTGTGGCTCTGACTTCAAGCTGTGAATAAATATTTCGAGCATTTGATTCGGAGTCCCTGAGGTGGACTGATGACAAACAGCATGATGATGCTTGTCACACTTTAAGAGCACAACATAAGGCCAAGCTACCCTTACCCTACCCTCACCGTGCTAGAGAAGTCATGTCTTATTTTGGGTTCACACAAGGTAAAAGAAAACATCATGATAAGATCTTGGCCCTCAAGTGGGTCCCTCTCAAATATGTTGTCAGCGTTTCATTTTTGAGTTAATCAGATGTAACATTAAAGACAAACTCCACTAATTCTGCTCTGAGCCAATCCAAACGGCATCTCGCTGCAGCGTGTGATTTCATTTAAAGTGCACGCTGAATGATTAAGGCTCAATCTAAATATTTGATACTCTTCAAAGAATGTCACTCTGAATTACAGCAGAATGGCTCCCATGCCTGGCTGCTTGGTAAACATGCAGAGCGTCTCATCAGACAGCAATTAGAGGGGCTTCTCCTGGGCTTGGCATGCTGGAGGGCCCTAAGGCCACTAACTGCAGATGACCACTGGAAAACGTCCGGAATTAATGACGTATTTATTCTATAGATCAGAGTCATACGAGTGACTCATCCTGAACAAGCATGCAGCATCTGCAGTCTGAATCCATCCCCAGAAACCTCCATCTTGAATTTCCCCTTGGGGAAAGTATCTATATATATATCATCTGAATTTCCCCTTGGGGAAAGTATCTATCTATCTATCTATATATCATCTCTAAACATGGATAACACCTACGAGGCCATCCTTCAACTGGAAACATACAGCATGCTAATGAATAGTTATTATTGTATACATTTCAGTAATCAAAATCACCTTTAAGAATACTTCTTGATATGTTCAGAAATCTGCATTTTGAGCCATGGCTCTTGCACAAAGCAGCAGGTGAAAATGAAAAGCCCCAGAAACGTCCCCTATACATAATATCCATAATTAGTTACCTGCGGTGGGAGAAATGCTAACTCGTGACACATCCAAGTCGCTATGCTCCCTCAGATATGGACAGATAACCTAACTGTAAGGCCATGGCCCTGCTACTGATGCATAGTAATAATTTAGCATTCAGTGACACAAGCCGGCAACCCTTGATATGCGATGTAGTACCCTTTCAGGGCCCCAGAGGGCACTGTGACTGTTGCTTGGCCTTAATGAGGCACCAAAGGAACCTGTTGACATTTGTGTCAGTGAAAACCAGTTGGAACTGCTATGTGTTCATTAACAGTTTTGTGTGGAAGAAATCCTCCCTCACAAGTAAAAGGTCTGCACAAGAAATCCTACTTCAGTTAAAGTATATAAGTACTTGCAGCAAAATAAAGGTTTGGCATCTATTCAACATATTTCACACGGGAGCATTAGATAATTAATAATGAAGCACTAGTGTGTAAACCACATGAGGTAGTTTCTGGGGCCTTTATACACTGATTCGGCCACAGTGCTCTACACTGTACAGGCAGGCAGAGCCAACCGCTGAATCTGAAGGAGTCACGACTCACGAGATGATTAATAGGAGAGGGCAGATAAGCAAATCTGTTCTGAGTCTTTGTACATTTTCTCCCATCTTTTTGTGAGATATTATATCATTCAAGCTTTTTTTATTATTATTTAATCCTGTTGTGTTCATGGTCAAATGTGACCAATTGACACTTCTTTTCTCTCAAAAAATATTGTTAACTTACTGTATTCTGACTACCATGAGGCTCCATGACGTTGTTAACACAGGGCATCTGAACACACAAAGCAAATGTTGATCATGTTCATAACTATTGGAGTGTTTTATTTAACTTAAGAAGAATGAGAAAATGGTCAGTGTATAAAATTGAGTCCAGGCACATACAGTAGTTATTTATCAGATGGATTATATGTGCGCTTATGTACATTAAACACACACACACACACACATACACACCCTGACTCCCCCTCTTTGCCACCACTGGAACCTTTCCCCAATACAATCTTCCCCTTTCTGACTTGCATGAGCTCAGGTCAATGAAGCCTGCAGGCCATAAATAGCAAATGGAAGTTCAAATATGGTTATACCTAATAGAACAGTTGATACAAGTTGATACAAAGGTCTATCACAACATTAGATGATGGTAGGGAAATAATAATATAATAATAGGGTGGTAGGGAAATAGCATTTTGGAGTCTGATTCTGTGTGCATTAACAAACACCTTATCACTGAATGAGCTAGTAGCATGCAGCATGCAGTCAGTACAGTGGGCTACATGATGTATTATTGAGAACTCATTTTCCTAACTCATTGTCTAATCATGTTGAATGAGCAAGAGCAGCATAGTTCTATCAGCTGATGATGCCACAGGCAGCTACAGTTTCACTAGTTCACCCTTCTATATGATTGCTTCAGCTAGACTAGAATGTATGGGAGAAGTGCGTGTTTGGCAAGGTAGCTGTCCGTGGTCCTGGAGTGCCTGGAGCGGACATCGCGATAGAGCAATGACCGCTTGCACCCCAAAAGATCACAGAGAAAGGCCGCTACCAACTACATAAGTGCTTGCTTAGCGAGTCGTAAATCCACTAGATTGGAGCGGATGTAAGACTGGTAGGCATCCGAGGACCAACGGCCCAGTATTTTAATTTGTTGCTCCGATAAGCCGTTGAGCGCAGCTGTTGTGGCAGCTCCTATCCTGAAGGAGTGTGCGGAGTAGCGATCCGCGGGAAAACCAGATTTGACTAGAATGTTTTTTAAGAGTGTCTGGAATCTGTGGCGAGTGATGGGTAGCCCTTCGTCTGACACGAAGAGCGGGCTAGTAGACGAAGCTTGAGCTGACCGGTATGAGATGTAGTGAGATAGGTATTGGAAAGGCTGAAGATCTGAGGCGGAGTTAAAATGAATATGGAGTGTCCTTTTCGGAACTGATCGGTTTTACTCTGTTTGATGGTAAATCAAATGGTGTCTTGGTCTAGCTGCTAGTGCAGTAGTAGGACTGCATGGTCCTGGGTGCGAGGGCTTGGAGGGCTAGGTCGGCCGTGATGGGCTGAAGATAGCTGAGGGGGTGGTTTATAGGAAGATGGTCTCCGAAAAGCTGGGGAGTGGAGTAGGGTACGGGTCCGCCTCTGGAGCCAAGCTTCTGAATCTCTGACAAGATGAGGTTCCTGGTGGACGCTGTGACGGGTGGTGGTTCGAATGCTGCAGCGTGAGGAGGCGGTGGCAGGGCCTGTGCTGTGGCTAAAGAATAGTTTTGCTGCCGGAACGGGACGTCGTGGTCCGAAGCACTCGCTGAGTGCTGATGATGACCCGCTGCTGCGGGCTGGTCTAGCGCAGAGCCGGGGAAGAGATGGGAACGGAGAAAAGGGGGGAGGGAGGGAGCGGTCGCTGACGCGACCGGAAGGGGAGCAACCTGGGACAGGGTCGCGGGAAGTGGGACGGGGAAGGAAAGAGGGTTAGGGGGGAGTAGCGACGCTGTCGCTATCGGCGCCGGCTGAGACCAGGTGCTCGCTAACTCATAAGAGAGATGGGGAGCCAGCGAGGTGAATCTTCTAACTGACGCTTGGTGAGTTGAGGCGTGCAGTACAGACGTGGCTCCCAGAATGGAAAGGGGAGGGGGGAGAGGGGGGAGGGAGGGAGCAGTCGTCGGAACGACTGGAGGTGGGGCAGGCCTGGACCGAGTCCTGGCTAGGGGAGGTGGATGGGGGAGGGAAAGAAGGGGTGGGGGGAGTAGTGACGCTGTCGCTACCGGGGCCGTCTGGAGAAGTGGGGTTGGACCCGGAAATACGGCGCAGATGCGGCGGGAAGAAAGTCGGCGGGAATGGGCCTGAGCCGCTGACGTGGCAGTGGCTGTGGCTGAAGCAGCGGAATGGTACGCTCTGAAGCGTGTGGTGCCGGAAAGTGCTGTCGGCGTGCCCGGTTCGCGAGGTGGCTGGTGGTGTGTGCTTCGTCCAGCTGAATGGCCGGCGGAAGGAACCGCGCCGGGATGCCAGAAGGAGCAGCTTGCTTCCTGGTCTGGGGAGGAAAACAAAGGGGGGGAGCGGGAGGGCGAAAAGACCGGGCTATCCGACTGCGTTAGAAGGTGGAGGAGATGGAACTTCCTATCCGACCTACGGATGCGAGCCACTGTCCAGTGGGTAGGGTCATCGCCTTGCTGGCGCTGGGTCCTGGTGCTGCCGCGAGTTGAGGCAGCACCAGTTGAGGCAGGAGAGGAGCACCTTCTGCGACCCTGTGTCTTGGGTTCCCTACGCTGGCGGCGAGGGGAACAAAAAGGATTATTTTTGCCCGGCGGAGGGCCCTGGGTGTCGGGTGTTGGCGGGACGAAGTTGTCCTCCAGATCGCTGGAAGAGGCGTGGATTTCCAGTTCCATGTCTTGTCTTTAGCAAACGATACGCGGACTGGTTGATTTCGCGAACCTCGGAGCGTGTGACGTATGGAAAAGGAGGTCGGCTTAAATAGGCCTACCCTGCGGCGGCAGTGGGTGAGTTAATTGCTGTCAATCATCCCGAAGGCTCCTCCCGAACTTTGTTTAGAAAAACATCAAAAATCTTCATTGTGTGCTTTGTTTGAACTGGAGCAAACTGGCATATTAACCTCTGCATGCCAAACTGTCATATTAACCTCTGCATGCCAAATTGCCAATTCTACATTTGTTGTTGGTGGACAGACATATGTCATGTGCCATAACATCATAGATATATTCTGGTCACAGGTACACACTGTCCACACACACAGATAGAAAGTGCTATAATATCCGACCTTCAAAGTGACGGTGACTCAGCAGGTGTGAAAACGTTGCGTTTTCTATGCTTATTCATCACGGTCAGTCGGCAGAGCTTTTGTGCCGGCAGAGGAAAGGGACTGTCAGCATCGGGCCTTTTGTTTCGGATGTCACCAGAACTCCTGTCTGAAGCAGCTCTTATCCAGTCCAGTTTCAGGGAGAAACTTTCCTCCTCTGATGGAGCTGAAAAGAGCTATACCCCGCAACCCCCCCCAACACACACACACACACTATACACACACACACACTATACACACATACACACACTATACACAGACACACACACACATATACACACACACACACACACATATACACACACATACACACACACACGCATATATACACACACACACATATACACACACACACACATATGCACACACACACACACACACATATTCACACACACACACACACACACACATATACACACCTCAGTTCTCGGGGGCTTTGCACAGCAGCACACACAACAATGAAATGGGCCAATAATTGCTTTGCCTCAGGACCCACCATGTTTCCCTCTCCCACAGGTGCGTGGCACAAGTTGGAAAGCCTGGAAGGGAAAACATACTCAGCCTGTCTACAGGGCATGGAGATCTCTCACTCTGTTTGTGTGTGTGTGTGTGTGTGTGTGTGTGTGTGTGTGTGTGTGTGTGTGTGTGTGTGTGTGCTGTCTACAGGGCATGGAGACGGCTGACAATAACACCAGGGGGGAGGGGAGGAGAGGGGAGATCTCTCTCTCTCTCTCTCTGTGTGCATGTGTGCTTGTGTGTGTGTGTGTGTGTGTGTGTGTGTGCAAGAATGTGGAAGTGCCTTCCATAAAGTCAGCAAGCTGGAGGACCATTTTGCTTGTTCTTTTTCTATTCATATGTATTCTGCAGGGCCGTTTTCTTTTCAAACTGAGCGTCAGACAGACTATTATATTATATAAACTGAGCTGGCCATACAGACCTAAAGACAGTAGGACTCAGGGCCGTAATCGTAATATTCTATAATATAAATTGTTATGTACAATAGATATTCACTTATGTCTAGAGCCGACCGATATGGGATTTTTGGAGGATCTCAAAAAACAATAAACAATAAATCAGCCAATTTTATTTTTTAACTACAGTTTTTTACAATTGTTTACACACGTTTTCAAAACTCTGTGTCTATTTTTCAAAACTCCACACACAAAACCCACAACTGCTCACACAAAATGCAAAATGCCCCAAATCTCCAGCAAAATGACACACAACATTCAAAATGTCAAAAACACATGTTTAAAGCAAACATTCGCTTCACATTACAAACACTTTTGTCATAATATGACATTTTGGATACATCATGTACACACTGTTGCTCAAAACCTAAAGCTCTTCTGTCTTAGGCTTTCTATATGTATTTCCATACAAGAGTGAAAGTTACGGTATCAACAAAGAGAAGTTGAAATACACAGTAAAAATGCAAGCAATACTGAAACATTTGCTGTTGTGAATACAGTATTTTACAGCAAACAAGAAAAAAAGAATACACTGACCACCAGATGTGGATGGAGTTTTGAAAACACTGATTTTGTTTTTTTCTAAAGACAAGTGTGTGTGTGTGTGTGTGTGTGTGTGTGTGGGGGGAGGGGGGGGGGGGGGCGTGTACAGTATGTATTCATAGGCCTATAGACCCTTTCAACTGCAGAAACAAACAATTCTACAGTAAGCGTTCCATTTTCTGGAGGCACAAAAAAATGTATTGAGCTAATGGTACTGTAACATGGTGCATGGTGACAAACAAAAATAGAGTAAAAAGACAAATTTTAAGTCAACTTTTTGTAGAACATTACTGTAAGCTAAAGTCCGATTACTGTATTTTCTCTATTTTCAAAGTATCTGCGTTGGTTCTGAATATTTCAACCGGAAATCCTCTAGGAGCAGATTGAAAGGGTCTATACCTATATAGAGAGTATATCTATTCATAGACCTATACTAAGGCAATGATTGGATGGTGTTCAGTAAAGTAAAGAGTGTTTGCACATGTGAAGAGAAAGAGTGAAGCACTGGTGATTTAGTGTGCCATTTTGATGGGTTGTGTTTGAAGAACGAAATCAAGTTACTTCCTGTTAGAATTTTGTGTGTTAGGTAGAAAATTGTGTGTTGTGTTTTGCAAAATGTGTTTTAGTCAATTGAAAACTGAGTCAAACACTGAGAATTAGTGTATGGTTTTGCAGATTTGGTGTCGGGTTATGATGTTTGGAGGACATGTTTAGAAAATTGTGTGACAAGCAAAGATTTAGTGTGTAAGCAGTTGAAAAAAACTGTAATACAATGTAAAAATGTACTCTAATATTTAGCAAATTGAAAAGTTCTGATCAAGGTGGGACATTGTGTTTACAGTTTTTTCTGATTGCTTAAGCACATTTTTTGTAACTATGGCTTTTTTTGCAAAACTCTACACACAAATGGCAAAACCTCTCACCCAATCAGCAAAACATTGTAGTTCTCTTGCAAAAGCTAACACACCTTGCTTAACTCTTCACACCTTCGTAAAAATGGTGTTTTCGTATCTAACAGTAAACACAAGCCATCACAATAGTAAGCACACAATGTGCCAACAACACACTGATGGTATGAATAAAAAACACATCTGGCTTTTGCTTTCTCTGTGCACAAGGTAGACTATGTCAGTTTGAGGTCATACTTTTGTCATAGTTCTGTAAACATACAGGGATCCCAACTTCAAGTATTAGTGTTTATTTACACACATCAAAACAAACACAAGTGTGTTTTTCCAAGTCAAAACACAAAATAGCATTTCACTGAGACAAAACAAATCAGTCTACATCGGGTCGTCTCTCTCAAAATTCTGTCTACATCACAGGCACCGGGAAAAATATATTCTGGAATGACGTATCCAGGCCTGACATGACAATATCCCCACATGTAGACTGTTTTTTTGTCTGTTTTTTTCTCTTCTCACTCTTCCTGCTCACTCCATCATACCCATTGTACATTACCTGTGGCTTATTTATAGTGCTTAGGCTGATTGCAAAGTGAACTAATTATCTAAAACAGTTTTCACATGAGAAAGTGTGCCAGAGAGTTGGCAAAATAGTGTAAATAATAGCCATTGTGCCTACAGTTGTGCAAAGTGTGTGTTACAAAATTGCAAACTGAGTGCAAAGCAGTGTTTGTGCTTTTAGTTTTGCGAACTCAGTGAGTGGTTTTGCCATTTGTGTGTAGAGTTTTGCAAAAAAAGTCATAGTTACAAAAAATGTGTTTAAGCATTCAGAAAAAACTGTAAATATACCTACAGGTACCTATCGGGTATCCTAATGACGGCTCTTACACAATAAATAAAGGTCTTTCTTCCAAATAGTCCCAATACCATTACGGGGCAGCCGTGGCCTACTGGTTAGCGCTTCGGACTTGTTACCGGAGGGTTGCCGGTGCGATCCCTGACCAGTAGGCACGGCTGAAGTGCCCTTGAGCAAGGCACCTAACCCCTCACTGCTCCCCAAGCGTCGCTGTTGTTGCAGGCAGCTCACTGAGCCAGGATTAGTGTGTGCATCACCTCACTGTGTGCTGAGTGTGTTTCACTAATTCACAGATTGGGATAAATGCAGAGACCAAATTTCCCTCACGGGATCAAAAGAGTGTATATATACTTATACTTATACTTATACTTATATATACTTATATAACAAATCTGTTCTCTGGGTTCCCTCTAACACCCAGGGTGGCGTAGTCAATGGGGTGGAAATTTCCCCGCAAAGCCAAATTAGTATTGGGATTGCAGTTGCATAGAACCTATCCCACAGACCAACATCAATTGCATCAGTAGGCGCTACTGTGGATCAGCCAGAAATTAGAAAAAAGACAGAAATTCAGTATTGTGCCAACATGTTGTGGAAGCATAACCACGGGCAGTAGACTTCTGGTGAACGGAAGGGCATGTCCCTTTCTTGGTTTAGTTATAGCCCATGTTCCACATTAATGGCCATGTTCCACATTAACCATCACAGCAGTGGCATGCAAAATGTTTTTTCCCCAACTGTTGCCTACACACACACACACAAAGTCAAAGTCTGCTTTATTGTCAATTTCTTCACATGCCAAGACATACAAAGAGATCGAAATTACGTTTCTCACTATCCCACGGTGAAGACAAGACATATTTTACCAATTAAGTCCACAGACAAACATAACATTCAAGTATAAAAAGTAAATAAGAAGGCACATACAATGAAGAAATAAGAGCAGCAAAATTGGGTTGAAATTGTACAATTGTGCATAGATAGTCAATATAATAGTGCAAAGCCAGGCCAATAAATGGCTGAGGTAGTTCTGTTTGACCTAAGTAAGCAAGTGGCATAGTGGTGCAAGTTATGTAAGAGCAGCAGAAGTGTTGTGTTTTCAGGACAACAGGACAACAACAACAACAAGTTGCAAAGTGTGCAAAGTGTGCAAGTGTACAAGTGGAGTAGTGCAAGTGGAGTAGTGCAAGGCAGCCATTGTTGGTCCAAAGTCCAGGATGTTATGTAGCTGAGGGTGGAGGGGGGAGAGAGTTCAGCATCCTAACAGCCTGGTGTATGAAGCTGTTGGTGAGTCTGGTGGTGCGGGAGCGCAGGCTTCTGTACCTCTTCCCAGAGGGCAGTAGATCAAACAAATTGTGAGCGGGGTGACTTGCATCACTCACAATTGTGGTCACCTTGCGGGTGAGGTGGGTGGTGTAAATGTCCTTCAGGGAGGGGAGTGAAGCACCAATAATCCGTCCAGCTGTGTTCACTATGAGCTGCAGGGCTTTCCTGTTGTATTCAGTGCAGCTTCCGCCCCACACAGCGATACAGCTGGAGAGGATGCTCTCAATGGTGCCTCGGTAGAATGTGCTCATGATGTCTGGTGGAGCGCTTGCTCGCCTGAGTTCCCGCAGGAAGTAGAGGCGGCGCTGAGCTTTCTTCGCTAGTGATGCAGTGTTGGTGGTCCAGGAGAGGTCTTCACTGGTCTTCACGAACACGCACACACACACATACACACATAGCAGACACTGATAAGCGTGACAGATTTTAACTGAATTAAGAAATCACTTGCCGCAGAGACATTTGAACTAAATGGCTGATTTTAGTTGATTGTTCTCCTGTGTTCCCTCACATGCTGTTCAGGCTACATGTACAAGGTCCTGCAATCTATCAAGGCAGCGTGCCGCCTTGTAAACTTGTAAAGTTTTCATTTAATTAACAGTGTAGCACTCCATTGCCTTTCCCAGCCCCTTCCGTGACTCATAAAAGATGTTTGCATCTCCGCTGCACACACACACACACACACACACACACATCTCTGCTGGTGGGCTGTTTGTATCCGACAGAACTCATGCCATGCCATGCCAAGTTATTCTGAATTCCAGGAAAGGTCTGTGTGTGCATTACCAGTTAATGTGTTCTATCAGATTTGAAGCCTTCATTGTGATCCACAACAACACTGATTTCCATCAGAGATCTGGGAGATGCCATTTCCTCCCATCTCCACTCCCTGTGACTCAGAGCGATGCAAAGGTCAGCGGCCTCTTCTTAATGTTGCTACTGGATTTGTGTTGTTTTGTTTGTGTTGGTATTTTTTTCAAATAATACGTAATGTTTGGTGAGTCAGTCATCTACCAACCTGTTGAACTCAACATGAACTCAAAAAGTTTACTTGTTTTTCTGAAAAGCAAAACTATTTCCTACATTATGCAGATATATATTTCTCCACACTGCTTCTGTCGACATGCATTTGCACAAGACGTAAACACAACTGCCGGCCAACCTACTTGCATGACTGAGTCCGATTGTCTGCAACTTATCTCCATGTTTAAGACTCTCTGTACTCAAATCTACTAATTCAGTTCTGACTGGTCGTATGTGAACCACTGCTGACACCCTGACCAATCTGCTGCGGTCTGCACCTGGCAGATTTCACAAGCTTCCTGGACACTAGGCTTGGTCATATCTCAGTGGGGTGATAAAGACGCTGTGTGTGTATTGCTCATAAGCGTGCATCCCCAGGGGGAAGAGAGAAAAGGGAAGCGCGTGGGAGGACGACGTGCCACACAGGGGGATAAAAATAAGAGGCATTTTCCCTCTGTGGTCCACTGCCGCACCGCAGACACAATGCCCAGACTCCTGGAATATGCCCACAGAGAGATAAGCTCCAGACCCAGATGGATGTCTTTCTTCAGTCATGAGTGACAAAGTGACAAAGCTCTTAGCATGCGGCTCAGCGAGCCTTCCAGGAGCCCGCGGAATAGTCGCATCGCACTGCACGGGCAACACAAGCCTGTCAGGTGACCAGCCCAATCTGCAGACTTTGTGTATGGATGCCTCTGATACCACCGTCAGAAGCACCCACCTGGAAATAGTGTTTACACCCCCAGAAACATGCTTATTCTGCACTGAGAGAGAGAGAGAGGAGTAGGAATAATAAAACTTGCAACTTGAAAATGGCTTAAAGGATGGGCATTGGGCACACATCGGAGCCCATGTGGGCCATAGAGGACACGTACACATCAAGGTGCATGTAGCTTTACTGCTATAATGAAGTAAGATTCATGAGGTCGAGGGGGGAGAGAGAATGGCTCGACAGTTCTATTTAAGAAGTAGTAAAAATAGACTGCATGAAGGTGAATAAAGATGTCCCCCTCAGAGGCCTTCAGAGAGAAAGTTTCATAACCTCCCTCTGAAGAGACTCTTTTAAAGAGGCTGCCGTTGCCTGCGGGGGGCAATCTTTGCTTCAGTGGATGCAACCGCAATGTCTTAAATCAAAAGGAGAACAACATTTGACTGAACAGACTTCTTTCAGGAGTTATAAATGCTTATTCCACGGCTCTTCATAAAGCTGTAGAATGCTCCATCATCCCTTACATACCTAACGAGACTTTTGCACATGGGTGAAGGCAGAAAACACCCTCTTGAACCTGCTCACGTGGGTGGGTTTTATACCTGCTGTTTACAGTTTTTTCTGAATGCTTAAACACATTTTTTGTAACTATGGCTTTTTTTGCAAAACTCTACACACAAATGGCAAAACCACTCACTGAGTTCGCAAAACTAAAAGCACAAACACTGCTTTGCACTCAGTTTGCAATTTTGTAACACACATTTTGCACAACTGTAGGCACAATGGCTATTATTTACACTATTTTGCCAACTCTCTGGCACACTTTCTCATGTGAAAACTGTTTTAGATAATTAGTTCACTTTGCAATCAGCCTAAGCACTATAAATAAGCCACAGGTAATGTACAATGGGTACAATGGAGTGAGCAGGAAGAGTGAGAAGAGAAAAAAACAGACAAAAAAACAGTCTACATGTGGGGATATTGTCATGTCAGGCCTGGATACGGCATTCCAGAATATATTTTTCCCGGTGCCTTGGACTAAGACATTGCATGTGATGTAGACAGAATTTTGAGAGAGACGACCCGATGTAGACTGATTTGTTTTGTCTCAGTGAAATGCTATTTTGTGTTTTGACTTGGAAAAACACACTTGTGTTTGTTTTGATGTGTGTAAATAAACACTAATACTTGAAGTTGGGATCCCTGTATGTTTACAGAACTATGACAAAAGTATGACCTCAAACTGACAGTCTACCTTGTGCACAAAGAAAGCAAAAGCCAGATGTGTTTTTTATTCATACCATCAGTGTGTTGTTGGCACATTGTGTGCTTACTATTGTGATGGCTTGTGTTTACTGTTAGATACGAAAACACCATTTTTACGAAGGTGTGAAGAGTTAAGCAAGGTGTGTTAGCTTTTGCAAGAGAACTACAATGTTTTGCTGATTGGGTGAGAGGTTTTGCCATTTGTGTGTAGAGTTTTGCAAAAAAAGCCATAGTTACAAAAAATGTGCTTAAGCAATCAGAAAAAACTGTAACGAGCATAAACATTAGCAAGCTGAGTTTTAGGCTTTTTTATGGCAAGTGAAATGTTGTGGTCATCTTCATCTGACTGTTGTAGGATGACATCTGATACCTGACATCTGAGACCTGACATCTGATACCAGCCTTTTCCAGCTGAAGCATTCAAGAGTCTTAACAGTAAAAAAAATCAATCGACCGATGAATTAGTTAGCTGCAGCTACAGAGTTGGTTTCAAAACTGTTTTGCAAAAAAAAGAGACAATCTTATATGGCTAGTTAAATGGAACTCAAGAATGAAGTGAAGTAAACATTTCATTCCAAAACTAGTAGTGTCCCAACACAGCAGTACAGTATGTCAGCATCCTGATGAGAGCCTCGCTGTGCACGCGTTACAACTTAGGGAAGCTCACTGGCCAGCAGGTCACTTTTTCTTTCCACTGTGAACCAAGTAATAGATTTGATTTGCAGGTGGCAAAAGGTGGAAAAAAGCATTGGCACTGGAAGTTTCAGCTGTTCCATCATTGTGCTATTTTCAGACCATAAAAAACACGACTCATCATGAGTGTAACTATCATGCGTGTAACTATCATGCGTGTAACTATCATACTTGGTGGGGAAAAGTCACCCTTTCAGAGCCACTGTTAACCTCGGCATCTGCAGATTGAGAAATGCAAATGTTGTGCAAATGCAGATGTTGTTGTTTGTTGCATTTGAGTATTGACCCCTGAAAGTGAGACAGGCTCATTGAATTACTGGGAAGGTGAGACAGGCTCATTGAGTTACTGGGAAAGTGAGACAGGCTCATTGAGTTACTGGGAAAGTGGGACAGGCTCATTGAGTTACTGGGAAGGTCTGCATGGTCACCTCAAATGAAGGTAGTGAACTGGCCTTGAGGGTTCGCTCCCGCTGAGCAGGTCTGGAGTCAGCTGGCTGTTTAGTGAAATGTTGTCTTCATCTGACTGTTGTAGGATGACATCTGATACCAGCCTTTTCCAGCTGAAGCATTCAATAGTCTTAACAGTGAAAAGATCAATCGACCGATGGGTTAGTTAGCTGCAGATACAGAGTTGATTTCAAAACTGTTTTACAAAAAAAAAGAGACAATCTTATATGGCTAGTTCAATGGAACTCAAGAATGGAGTAAACATTTCATTCCAAAACTAGTAGTGTTTAGTGTTGTGGTGCATGTAGTGCATGTGTGTGTGTGTGTGTGTGTGTGTGTGTTCTCAGATAGCTGCAGGCTTTAACGGGAGCCTGGATAGAGCCACTCACTCTCATCTTCTTTTTTTCCCTCCCCTAGCAGATGACATTGCAACACCAGGGCGTACTGCCCAAGAAAAGATGAAGCATTAAGCTCCCAGAATGCCTTGTCTGACTCACATCTCAGTTCCCAGAATGCCTTGCCTGACTCACATCTCAGTTCCCAGAATGCCTTGCCTGACTCACATCTCAGCTCCCAGAATGCTTTGCCTGACTCACATCTCAGTTGACGGTGCATCAGCAGCACTCATAGATATATATACTGACTAGATGTCGCCTTCGGCTTCTCAGCATGCGTCAACACCGTCGCCATCTTGTAGCGGGGATCTGAAGCTCTAAACTAGTTCTCCCGTATTGTCAGTGTTACCTATTTAGCGACGCTTGGCCATCCCCAGCGATCCCCAATTGGGAACTTCTCACAATGATGGCAAACTCGGTTTCGTTGTTGAAACGTAAGAAAATCACTTTTCTCATGGCTTTGTCATTTGTGAATTAAGCTACTTCTCGTTTGCCCATAGCATTGGCCCATGATTAAAAAAGTAACGACTGGCATATGAAGTAGCAGACCACGTTAAAGCACGGAAGTAAATGTTCTACAGATCTACAGCAACTTCTGGTAAGATTACAACTTACACGAGTAAACGAGACGAGAGGTATGTGGCCTCAACCAGAGCCTGTCTACAGAGAGCCTGTTTACTTTCATTGTATCGAACCTGGTTGCAGTTCACTCATTGTTCCTCTAGGGGCCGCCGCTAGCTAGTGCAGAATGAATAGGAGTCTATGGGGCTAGACAGGTAAAATGTATCTTAATTATCGTCAAAAGCTTGGTTAGTCGACCATAAATACATACCTGTCAGTTGGAACAATATAAAAAAACTAGATAATTGCTTGAGATTTTGACGATTTATGGTGATTTTATTTTCGCTAGATCTTTGCTCAGATTGACGTTAATGCATTATAGAGGAGTGGGCCAACGCGGCAAGATGGCGTCTCGATTGAACCATTCGTTCCAATGAACAGCAGTAGTCAAGGCGACATCTAGTCAGTATATATATCTATGAGCAGCACTCCCTGGGTGACTCAGGCCGGCTCCGCCCTCACGTCCTGCTGCTTCCTGTTTCTCTCCGCACGTCCATCTCCCCAGGAGGAGGGACGGAGACCAAGCGTCCGCCCTGCTGAGGAGGACGAGGAGGAGGACGAGGACGAGGAGGAGGACACGTAAGCCCATATCCGCGGCCTGGCCCTTGAGTGCCCAAGGGCCGGCGTGTTGTGGCACCGTAACAAGTTACCTCTCTGCTTCCTTTGTCACATAGGGTGACCAGACGTCCCCAGTTTCCAGGGAAACTTCCCTGTTTCAGTGACCTGTCCCTGGCTGGAGCCAATACCAGAAATATCCCCGATTTTCTCTGTGACTGACGGACCCGAAAATGGAATAAAAAAGAAAGAAAGAAAGAAAACACTGAGCAAACGTATAGTTCAGCACCCTACACGTACAGGATCAAGCCAGCCAGAGCTTCTAAGTATAAGTATATATTTGATCCCGTGAGGGAAATTTGGTCTCTGCATTTATCCCAATCTGTAAATTAGTGAAACACAAACAGCACACACACAGTGGGGTGAAGCACACACTAATCCCGGCGCAGTGAGCTGCCTGCTACAATGGCGGCGCTCGGGGAGCAGTAAAGGGTTAGGTGCCTTGCTCAAGGGCACTTCAGCCGCAGCCCACTGGTCGGGGCTCGAACCGGCAACCCTCCGGTTACAAGTCCAGAGTGCTAACCAGTAGGCCACGGCTGCCCCTTCTATCCATCCATCCATCCATCCATCCATCCATCCATCCATCCATCCATCCATCCATCCATCCATCCATCCATCCATCCATCCATCCATCCATCCATCCATCCATCCATCCATCCATCCATCCATCCATCCATCCATCCATCCATATCTGACCACAAGTAGTACAAGATAAATACTGGACAGGTGAACCAAAGGTGTTCATGTAAGTGTAATTGTTTATCGTCTATGTTGTATATTATGTAACGTCTTGGGGCAGCCGTGGCCTACTGGTTAGCGCTTTGGACTTGTAACCGTAGGGTTGCCGATTCGAACCCCGACCAGTAGGCACGGCTGAAGTGCCCTTGAGCAAGGCACCTAACCCCTCACTGCTCCCCGAGCGCCGCTGTTGTTGCAGGCAGCTCACTGCGCCGGGATTAGTGTGTGTTTCACTAATTCACGGATTGGGATAAATGTAAAGACCAAATTTCCCTCACGGGATCAAAAGAGTATATATACTTATACGTTTAACCTTTAATCACTTCCCTTGCAATTTAGTAAAACTACTAGTATAAACTGCTTTATGAATGGTACAGGCAGTGTCCCCATTTTAAGTTTAACTTTACATGTCTTGGAGGTATTTGCACTTCAGAACTAAAAATGTCCCTGGATTTTGTCTTCCTCCTCTTAAAGAGACACCACTGTAAGGAGAGCACGGAGGTGACGGCGTCATATGCCACACGGAGGTGACTGCGTCATATGCCACACGGAGGTGACTGCGTCATATGCCAATCTCCATCTCTGCTTCATATGCCAATCTCCATCTCTGCTTCATATGCCAATCTCCATCTCTGCTTCATATGCCACACTCTCCATCTCTGCTTCATATGCCACACTCTCCATCTCAGTGCACCAGCACCTCTCTGTATGTCTTGCTATTCCTGACTCCTCTGAAAGGGACAATGAAGTCATTTTTGCCCAAGGTGTGTTTTTGACAATTTCGTAAGTACGGTAATTAAACATGTTTAATGAAAAAGGAAAATCTCAGCAATGCAGATGTATTTAAAAATTAAGATTTGTACTTACAGAATCTGTCAAAGTCCAGAAACATTCTTTTCAGTCTGCAGTAATAATTAAAGACACAATAACAAATAGAGCCAGTGAATGAAGAGAGTTTTATTTGTTTAGTGGCATTGCTGACAGCAGAAGTGCACTGCAGCCTAATGACACTCAATTAACCACCAATCAGAAAGACCTCGCACAACCATTAGAAAACAATCCTTTAGTGTGGCTGCGTGCGCATGCACACATGAGAGAGAGAAAGAGAAAAAAAGGAGAGAGAGATGGGTTCAAAATGCCCATCGTTTATTTTTTATTCATAAGGACGCTAGTAAGCACACTTCCAAATGTCCACTTTTGGTTAAAAAAAATCTTTCATTCATTCAGGCTACAAGCTTGTAATTTTATCCTGAAGTGTGTGGCTATGTGTGCCATTGAAGCTCTGCTAAAAGACTGGACGTCGGTGCAAGTGGTTGTGAAAATTATGTCATTGTACAATCTGCTTTAGAAAGTCCCCTAACAGCAGTGTGATAAGGCATAAGGCATGTGATAATGCCTAGAAATTGTGTGTGTGTGTGTCTGAGGTGAGTGTGTGTGTGTGTGTGTGTGTGTGTGTGTGTGTGTGTGTGTGTGTGTGTGTGTGATAAGGCAGTGTTTCCCAAAGACTGGGTCGCGACCCACGGATCGCAGGAGATTTTATTTGGGTTGCCAGCACAATTTATGTTGCCTAATAGGCCTAACTTATACCATTTAGCCAGGAAAGCTATCAGTTTTCTATTAGGATATAGTTTGTTTACCAGTCACGGCCCTCTGTGCAATTTTGCATTTAGAATAGCTCTGAAACTGGGGGGCGAAAGCGTCGTAGAGGGGACAGCGTGGACATCTCACTTGCAAAATGTGGGGCATTTCTGTGGGGCGCCTGCCATGGACCTCGCAGTTGCAAAATGCAAGGGACATGAATCAGCCTATTTGCACGAACATTAACGGACACCAGCTCTTCAACTTCACCGATTAAAATCTAGTCAACTAAAGCAGACATCCATATGCCAGACATGGCTATTCAATTTGCGTCAAACGTTTAACTCCAGGGGAAAATGCGGATTCAACTTTCCAAAAAAAGAAACCTCCAGAAATAGGCTACAATATAACGACTTGAGTTATTTGCTATGTTTGCATAGGAATTGACTGTGTTATGGATCCATTTGTCTGCAACGCAACGTAGTCTACAACATCTCTCTTTAGAAATACAGGAACAACTGCGTAGCATCACTAGCATGCAAGAATATTGAGAACAAGTGGTGGTTGCATGCAGGCTGCATGTTAGATCTGAAGTGAAATGAGTCGCGATGGTCTGTCATTTTTAAAAAGTGGGTCCCCAGAAAAAAAGTTTGGGAAACATTGTGATAAGGCATAAGGCATGTGATAATGCCTAGAGATTGTGTGTGTGTGTGTGTGTGTGTGTGTGTGTGTGTGTGTGTGTGATAAGGCATAAGGCATGTGATAATGCCTAGAGATTGTGTGTGTGTGTGTGTGTGTGTGTGTGTGATAAGGCATAAGGCATGTGATAATGCCTAGAGATGTGTGTGTGTGTGTGTGTGTGTGTGTGTGTGTGTGTGTGTGTGTGTGTGTGTGTGTGTGTGTGTGTGTGTGTGTGTGTGATGATGCCTAGAGATTGTGTGTGCGTGTGTGTGTGTGTGTGTGTGTGTGTGTGTGTGTGATAAGGCATGTGATAATGCCTAGAGATTGTGTGTGTGTGTGTGTGTGTGTGTGTGTGTGTGTGTGTGTGTGTGTGTGTGTGTGTGATAAGGCATGTGATAATGCCTAGAGATTGTGTGTGTGTGTGTGTGTGTGTGTGTGTGTGTGTGTGATAAGGCATGTGATAATGCCTAGAGATTGTGTGTGTGTGTGTGTGTGTGTGTGTGTGTGTGTGTGTGTGTGTGTGTGTGTGTGTGTGTGTGTGTGATGATGCCTAGAGATTGTGTGTGTGTGTGTGTGTGTGTGTGTGTGTGTGTGTGTGTGTGTGTGTGTGTGTGATAAGGCATGTGATAATGCCTAGAGATTGTGTGTGTGTGTGTGTGTGTGTGTGTGTGTGTGTGTGTGTGTGTGTGTGTGTGTGATGATGCCTAGAGATTGTGTGTGTGTGTGTGTGTGTGTGTGTGTGTGTGTGTGTGTGTGATGATGCCTAGAGATTGTGTGTGTGTGTGTGTGTGTGTGTGTGTGTGTGTGTGTGTGTGTGTGTGTGTGATGATGCCTAGAGATTGTGTGTGTGTGTGTGTGTGTGTGTGTGTGTGTGTGTGTGTGTGTGTGTGTGTGTGTGTGATGATGCCTAGAGATTGTGTGTGTGTGTGTGTGTGTGTGTGTGTGTGTGTGTGATGATGCCTAGAGATTGTGTGTGTGTGTGTGTGTGTGTGTGTGTGTGTGTGTGTGTGTGATGATGCCTAGAGATTGTGTGTGTGTGTGTGTGTGTGTGTGTGTGTGTGTGTGTGTGATGATGCCTAGAGATTGTGTGTGTGTGTGTGTGTGTGTGTGTGTGTGTGTGTGATGATGCCTAGAGAACTCCACCGGTGCAAGTCTTTTCTGCAGGATGAAATGGTGAAACACAGGAAATGACAGTTTGAAGTCAGAAGACTAAAAACTAAAACTAAATTTAAAAACAGCAGCTTTAAGCCACAAAAGACAGGCATGGATGTGAAAAAAGCTTGAGAAACTAAATTAGGCAACCTGATGTTTGTCTTTGGTAATTTGGTCACTCCAAATGTATTGACCAACATTTCAACATTTCGGCGTGTTATCATGTTGTGAGAACATAACATGTAAACAATGATTTGGTAGCCTATCTTTCCTTGTAAATTCAAAAATACGATATCAGCCTAAAACAGGTTTCTTTGGAAAAAAGGACATTTTTGTTCTGTATTCTACTGGCTAAACAGTACACACCGTATACTGTATGCACATTAAAATAATGCACACCAGGCAGGTGTCAACATCAAGCTGTTTCACCTGAACAGATAAGACTCACTCCTACAGCACCTATTCTCACCTTTCTGCTTTTATACACCTGACAGCGAGCATCATCGCAGCATCATAATCATCCTATTCTCACCTTTTGTTTCTATACACCTGGAGAAAACATCCCATTCTCACCTTTTTCTTTTATAAACCTGGAGGAGACAGCAAGCATCATGGCAACATCATAATCATCCTATTCTCACCTTGCTGCTTTTATACACCTGGAGAAAACAGCGAGCATCATCATATCATAATCATTCTGTTCTCACCTTGCTGCTTTTATACACCTGACAGCGAGCATCATCACAACATCATAATCATCCATTATGACACTGCGTTCTGTCTCACAAACACTTTCACTGATCCTGTACGCTTGTCGGACTGCGGTGAGACAATGACCGACTGGTGGCCGCCACCGAGAGGTGGCTTTTCAAGCACGGCGCGTAGCCCAAGACAAGTTTGCGGACGTAGTTCTGGAACTTGCGTCCGAGGAATGTATAGAACACAGGGTTGATGCAGAAGTAGAGGTAGGCGAGGTTTCGCGTGACGTAGAGGGCATAGTCGACGGCGTCGTTGCAGTCCAGCTGGGTCTGCAGGTCCACCACCTGCATGACGTTGTACGGCGTCCAGCAGACGAAGAACAGCAGCAGGATGACGAAGACGATGCGCAGCGTCCGGTGCTTGCCGCTGATCTGCGTGGAGATGACGGTGATGATGATCCGCACGTAGCAGTACACCACCACCACCAGCGGCACCAGGAAGAAGCAGACGATGTGGAAGGAGGTGTCAAAACGCCTCCAGTAGGGATCCTGGTCTTGTTTGCACTGGTGTTTGTTTTCCCAGTGGTAGGTCACCTCGTAGCGGAGCAGGGGTCCGACACCGGCCAGGCCGCAGATAAGCCAGACGAAGGCGGACGCGGCCACGGCGTAGCAGCTCTTGCGGTGCTGGTTGACGGCCAAGGCGTGCACCACGGCCAGGTAGCGGTCAACGGTGAGTAACGTGAGGAAGAGCACGGAGCTGTTGATGCTGACGTAGGTGGCCGTGCCGAGCAGCTTGCACAGCGCCTGGCCGAAAGTCCACTCGCCCAGTTGGTAGGCAGCCCAGAAGGGCAGGCCGAAGGTGAAGACGAGGTTGGAGCCCACCAGGTTGAGGAGGAAGACGTTGGTGACCGTCCGCACGCGCTCAAACTTGATGACCACAAACAGGACCAGGCCGTTGCCCAGCAGGCTGAGGGTGAAGATTACATAATAGAACCGAGGCAGGAACGCCACAGTAAACTCATGAACTTTGTCCTTCATACAGGGTGAGACGGGTGTCACATCACTGTAGTCGTAAGTGACCGTGTCTGTGTAGTCCTCCATCGTCCCTTGTTTGGATTGATGCCTATTGTGCCCTACCAAACCTGTAGAACACACCAGAATAAAAGCTCAAAAGAAGCCTGCATCTCACAGAGTTAGTTTAGATTAGCTGATCAAGTTGGCCAGTCTGTTAAGACTATTGAGGTGAACCAGCAGATGGATTATTTTGAAGCATTTTACTCACAGCCGTGCAGGAGTCATGGGAGACGAGGATCAGCCAGTGCTGCTGGTGAGACAACGTGCTGCTGTGTGGTGTGATGTGTGTCACTGAAGTAGGAGAGGATGAGTGGGTGAGACAGAGGCAGGAAATCTGACTTACTCATCCGCCCACCCCTCATGTCGTGAGCTGTTTGGTTTCGTCTTGTGATTTCAGAGTAAGACAGTCCCTCCAGGATTTCTTGAGATTGTTGCGACCTAAAATACCTGATTTCGCAACTTGCCCTTGAGCAAGGCACCTAACCCCTCACTGCTCCCCGAGCGCCGCTGTTGTTGCAGGCAGCTCACTGCGCCGGGATTAGTGTGTGCTTCACCTCACTGTGTGTTCACTGTGTGCTGAGTGTGTTTCACTAATTCACGGATTGGGATAAATGCAGAGACCAAATTTCCCTCACGGGATCAAAAGAGTATATATACTTATACTTATACTTGTTTCTTGCGGAGAAATTGCGGGAGGAAGTGAAACTGCAAAAATAGTTTAAATAACTTAAAATATTTTTTTTTTTTTTTTTAATTGAGGGCAATTAGGGTTAGTAAGACCAAAATCACACTGATCATCTAGATGCTTATTAAAAATAATAACTAAAGGTAAATAGTAAGGACTACAGAAAATCAAAGTAGGCCTACTTTATTTGTGTAAATGGAACAGGGTAGTTATGTCTCCCTTATGGATGTAACGGTATGAAAATTTAACCTCACGGTTATAGTGACCAAAATTATCACGTTTTTCGTTATTGTCACGGTATTTCTAAAAGTCTGTTCAATATGTTCAGAATGCACTAATAGGCCTACACAAGCTGAAATAGTTTCAAAAAGTGTTCCGTTCACTTTTGTCATGTTTAATTGGCTATGTGCTTATAAAATATAGCTTAACTTACCCTACCATAGCTTTGAGCAAACATAGAGTTTGCTATTTCTGTTATTTCGATCCAATGAGTGAGACCAAAGTAAGCGTTCGAAATAAAACTTTAGGCTACTGTAATGCTTTGACTGGGGTAATTCACAAAGCAGTATAACCTTTCGTAGAACTGTCCAAAAAAGACAGTCCCCTAAAGAGATGGCATCATATGTTTACAATACATTCATATTTTTAGTAATTCATTTTTTTTTTTTGTACTCATTTTGTATTGTATTTGGTGGGTAACAACATATATGAAAGGCATTGTTACAATACAGATACACAAACCCAAACATACCCCCCCCCCCCCCCCCTACCACATAGGATACAACACAACTATCAGCGTAGCACAGTCAGTATAGAACAGTCCACTTAGTTTCTCTCCAGTAAAATGTCTTGAACTCTGGCAATTCCATTTCTCCAAGTTTGTATTGTCCGAGGAGTAGCGCCATTAATCTTGGCAGAAGAAAGTTCATGAAAAAGAATCTCTAAGAATGTATTATTCAGCCAATGCTTATGGGCTAGGTTGTGGGGTGGAACCCAAACTTGAACAATGATCTTTTTGGCTGCTGTTAGACCTGCTAACCAAATTTTTCCAGACCTTTCATTCATGCATTCAAGTTTAGAGTCATCATTGAGAAGGTGTAAAACAGGATCCATAGGAAGCTGAATATCAATGAGATCAGACAATGACTAACACCTTATTCCAAAAATCATAAATCTTAGGGCAGTCCCACATTAGTATATGCATAAAAGTCCCCAAAGCATTTTGTGAGCACAAAGTACAAAGTGGATGTGGAGCTTGACCGATGTCGTGTCTGACTCTAGGAGTAAGATAAGCTCTATGAGATATCTTCATATGAATAAACTGATGATTAGGATTATGAGAGGAGCTACATATGTTATCCCAGCTTGCTTCCCAGTCTATTTCTCTACCTCTGAGTGCCATTGAACGATCCCATGCCAATGTAGGCTTAGGAGACAAATGAGAGAAGCCTGGCATACAGAAAAGAGACAATGCTTTTAGGGGCCACGTGTATCCAACTGACTAGAGGATGCTCTTTCATCTCTGAGCCCCATACAACCTTGTGTGCGTTAAGAGCTGACCTAAGTCTGAAGTAAAAGAATAAGGAATGTCTAGGGATATCATAAAGTGAAACCAACTCAATAAAGCTTAGTAAAGAGTGACTACCATTTAAGTCTCCAATGACCCATATCCCCTTCTCTGCCCATAAACCTTGAGTGAATGGCTTATTTCCAGACAATAGATTATTATTACGCCAAACAGGAGATGATTTATGCCATTTCGATGTAAACCCCACAAGTTTCTCAACTTTTCTAAATGTTTGAAGCATGTATGTCAATACTGGGCCATACCTCAATGTACAATGTTTAATGGAGTGACCAGAAAACAGAAAATCCTTAAGCCTACTGGGAGCAAATTATGTCTTGCTCTATTGTCTGCCATGGTGATATAGAATTTGGATCCAGCCACTGGTTCAGTGGGCGCATGGTAAATGCCCAGTGATAGTATTTAAAGTTAGGAAGTGCCCAGCCTCCTTCTAGTTTGTTGTAGTGTGGACCATGTTGTAGTGTGGTCCATTTAATACGTGGTCGTCTCCCATTCCAAATATATTTAGTGAGTAGTGAGTCAACCTTGGACCAGTAATCCTTCGGCGGAGATAGTGGCAGCATAGAGGAGATGAAATTAATGCGTGGTAAAATATTAATTTTCACTACTGCTATGCGAGACGGTACAGATGCAGGGAGAGCAGAGCATCTTTTTGTATCCTCCTCAACCTTTCTCAAAATCTTGGTGTAGTTCAGTTTAGTTATGGCTGTGACCGATGTTTGAATTAGCACCCCTAGATATTTGACCTCTTTGGTAATTACAATATTAGTAGGTAAAACTAGCTGACTTCTATCTCTGTTAACTAACATCAAGGCAGATTTAGAGAGATTAATTTTAAAACCGGATAGTGCACTATATATGTATAACACATTAATAGTGTTGGTAAGAGAGTTCTGTACATCTGACATATAGACTAATGTATCGTCTGCATACATTGACACTGTGTGAATAGAAGAGCCAATTTGAATAGGAGAAATAGATATGCAGTTACGAATATACTACGCGAGAGGTTCTATAGAGAGATTAAAGATTAAAGGGGACAAGGGGCAGCCCTGTCTTGTACCCCGGTTTATAGTAAACAAATTTGAAATTACACCTCCTATACAGACTCTAGCAGAAGGGTTCGCATACAACACCTGAATCATTTTAATAAACTTAGGACCAAACTTAAATTCTGTAAGGACACACCATAGGTATTGTCATTCAAGCCTATCAAAGGCCTTCTCTGCATCAAGAAAGAGAACGCCACAAGAAGAGTGAATCTTCTGTGCTTCACCTAAAATGTGAATTAGTCGCCTAATGTTGTCTGCAGCCAAACGGCCCTTCATGAATCCCGTTTGGTCTGGATGTATTAGATCTGGCAATACTGATTCTAGTCTGCAGGCTGATACACAGGAATACATTTTAAGGTCAGCATTAATAAGTGATATTGGCCGGTAGCTTGCACATTCAGAAGGGTCTTTGTCTGGTTTGGGGATGATTGAAATAAGTGCAGTGTTAAGGTCTTTGTGGAAATACCCTTGTTCAATAGCAAAATTTATAGAATTCAGCCATAAAGGACCTAAAATCTCCCATAAAGCTGAATAAAGCTCAACCGGCAACGCCCTCTCTTCGTACTTCCTAGTGCCAGATGTAATTCTTCTAGTGAGATCGGCAAGTCAAGTTGTTCTGCATCTTCTATGGAAAGGGTAGGAAGATTCAGGTTGTCAAAGAAATTTGTATAATCCTTCTCAGAGGGCTGACAATCGCTAGAGTACAGTTTTGCAAAAAAGGATGTGAAAGACTCATTTATATCTACAGTAGTTGTCACAGTGTCTCCTTGATCTCTTTTTATGGATGCTATTGTTCGGCTCTTCTCCTGATGTTTAAGAGTCAGGGCAAGAAGATGACTTGGACGGCTGCCTTGTGAATAATACTTGTGCTTATATGCATTAAATACTCTACTCTATGTCATAGCAAATTGTTTAGTTCAGCTTGATATGTCTTCAATTCAGATACTATGTTTTTACTATAATTAATTTTAAGTTGACTTTCTAGCTGTTTGCATTTTTGTTCCAAATCAGAAATCTGACGTAACCTATTATGCTTGAGGTAAAATGAAAACCTGATAGCATTGTTCCTGAGGAATCCCTTTATGGAGGCCCATAAGAACATTGGGTTATCTACACTACCCTTATTAATGTCTGTGAATTCATTTAGTTCAAGTTTTAGTTGACTAAGGACATTTTCATTCTGTAGTAATGAAGAATTAAACCTCCATCTAGAAGTCTTATTATTTTAAATTTTCATAAAACTAAATATCGCTGCAATAGTGTGGTCTGAAATATGCCTAGGGAAAAGATCCATGGTGGAAGATGCAGAAACCAATTCACTAGAAAGTAGGTCGTCTATCCGAGAAAAAGATTTATGGCTTGGAGAGTAGTACGTGTAATCTCTTGATGAAGGATTATGAAGTCTCCAAAGGTCCACCAAATTCAGGTCCTTTGCTAAATTACCTAATGCCTTAGAAGAGGCAATCTGGGTATGGGTAGCGACAGTAGCAGACCTATCTAGGGTGTTGTCAAAAACACCTTCTCTTCCTCCTTTTCACACCTGCATTCACTACAACATTTAAACTGACCACCTTCTCCTACACACACACACTAGCCATTGTTATTCACACAACTTGTATTATTTTTGCAGATTGAGAGTGGGTGTGCATATAGGTCATGTTTATATTATGACTTAAGGCAAGTGTTAGATCCAACACTTACTCATTTAAGCATTAAAAGCCATGTATGCATAAAACACAAAACCTAATGTGTCCAGATACCTTTAGATAGATAGATAGATAGATAGATACTTTATTGATCCCCAAGGGGAAATTCAGGAACCTTTGTACTGGTTGTGTGTTTGCTTTCATTAGGTGCTCTATGGATTTATCTATCTATCTATCTATCTATCTATCTAATCACATGCATACCTTATCTTTACTGAAAGTATTTTTTTTTTCACTTTGGGTCAAATCAAAGTCGATCATGTCTGTCATGCTGTATGAATTACTGTAATGATCTGAGCCTAGCTGTTGATGACTGTGCTCCCATGATGCTGTGCGGTTGATGTGTTATGTTGAATGTTAATGTTAACCATGCAAGTTACCAATGTTGTGCGTCCTGACTGTCGTGTTTATGTTTATAGTTGATTACAGTGTTCATAACCGGGTCTAACTAGTGTGTGTTGTAGATACAGCCTCACATAGATGTTTAGTGCTGGAGCATAAGGGCCAGATCTGGCCCGGCATTATGCGTTCGTGTGTTTTGGTGCGTAACCAATAAAAACCATTCTGAGACAACTTTGCATGATTGTTACATTACTTTAAATCTATTTAGCTCAGTCATCAGTAGTAATTCTAAGATTTATCTGCCGCCTTTGAAACTGTCAACCATGACAATCTCCTTTCTACACTATCTGAACTGGGAATTTCTGGGAAAGCTCTTGACTGGTTTGAATCTTACCTTAAAGGACAGTGTTGGGACAGCGTTTTTTTAATGTGTCTTGGCAAGGAGGGGTATCAAAGTCTCATGACCTCACCACAGGTGTGCCTCAGGGATCAGTATTAGGGCCTCTGCTTTTCTCTATTTATTCCTTAGGTGAGACCATTCGCTCCCATGGATTTGACTATCATTGCTATGTGGACCAGGGTTGTGCATAATTCAAATTCATTTATTGGAGGATAACCCCTTGAGATGAACATCTCATTTTTGAGGGGGTCCTCAAAGTAACACAAAACACTCACACACTCGCACATACTAAAGCTCTTCCTCACAACCATATAAGATGTGTATAAGATGTACTATACATCTGCACAACTAATATTGGATAAAACAACATGAATATTTAATTCCTATGGATTCCTGTGAATATTTCAAGATCAGGAATGTAGTGGGAAAATAAGAGGTGGGTAAACTATGAATTATGGGATCACGTGGTGGACTGCACCATGCGGTATCAGATTTTTTAAAAAGGCATTCAGAACATGTTTGATGATAGTGGAGGTTATTGTACAAGTGGCATTAAGTGGTTCATAGAGTGTTGATGAGTGTACATATTGTTATTGTGGATAATATAGGTGGGTAAACTGCATTTACTTGCATTTAGCTTCCACTACATCCCTGTTCAAGACCCGCTGCATCTACTTATTGCTAAGGATATAGGCTACACTGCAGCTAGAAGTTAGGGAAGCACCAAAGGCAAGGAGAGAAGAAGGGCATTTTTGACTAAATTTAATTGAGACATACGTGCTAACGTTAACGTTACTGCCATCAAGCTGCAATGATTTGCCGCGAATGAATGCCGCCCAAATCTGTCAAATCATCTTGTAGTGGTGCGTCAAGTGCATATATTCCCATCCGGTAACGGTGGGCTAACTCCACTGAAATTATTTGAAACTAAAGTAACAAGTCAGTTTTGTAAAATGTAAGGAGTAGTACCGATATTCGTGTTAAAATGTAAGTAAATGTGAGTAAAAGGAAAAAGTCGCTTCACAAAGTTCACAAACTTTAGCGTTTGCAGCCATCTTGAATTTAGTCACGATAAGTCGAGCAATGAGTAAGAATTAACAGGTATGATAAGGGATCAGATTCCAAAAATAATTCAGTGGAAATGCATGGATTCCAGTTTCTTCCGCTAGCGCCAGATTTTGGAGTGCAGGGGACAAGCCGAGATGGGCTATGAGACATACGTTCACACTCGGTATCATGTTTCAATACACTTTAGGTCAATATCACACCGGAATTCTCCTTTAATGAGAGAGAAGGTGCATTCATGAAAAAAAGTGCAAGTCATACCCAGGGATTTTTTACATTGGTCACAGGATTGCAAGTAAGATAAGAGAGATGCCTTTACAGAGTGGATAGACCTTAAGGAACAACACAACAACACAAAGTGTTGCTTCAAATAAAAAGGATAATTTAAAAAGATACATTTATAAACAAATTCCAGAATTGAATTGAAACTGGCTGTTAAATTCCAATTCAATTCTTGAATTTAACTTGCATTTCAATTGAGGTAGCAAACAGGAAGCAGAATTGCAATTTGAACTTGAATTTGCACAACCCTGATGTGGACGACATTCAACACTCAACTAGGTGGATCGCCACCTTCAGCTTAATCTCTCAAAAACTAAGCTTTTGGTGTTTCCAGCTAAAACAGCTATTTCCCAACAGATTGACATCCAGCTTGACTCATCTTCACTGACCCCAACTTAACTTCTCTGAGCATGTAGCCTCGATTGCAAAATCATGTCGGTTTATCCTTTACAACATAAGGAAGATCAGACCTTATCTGACACAAGATTCCATACAACTTCTTGTACAGGCCATGATTATCTCCAAGATGGACTATTGTAATTCACTGTTAGCTGGCCTGCCTGATTGTGTAGTAAGATCGTTACGACTGATTCAGAATGTTGCAGCACGCCTGGTCTTCAGTCAGGACACATGTAACTCCTCTCCTAGTTACTCTCCACTGGCTCCCTATAGTGGCCAGAATTAAATTTAAATCTCTCAGTTTGGCCTATAGAACACTGACTGGATCTGCTCCCTGATCCACAACCGCCCACTGCGATCTTCTGATGAGCGTCTATTGTGTCTACCAGCCATAAACGCTAGGTCAAGACTCTTTTTGTCAGTGGTTCCTTGTTGGTGGAATGAGTTGCCCAGTGCTCTCCATTCCTGTGATGGGTCTTTCAAGAGGGGTCTAAAGCAGTGCCGCCGCTACCACCACGCCAAACGTTTACAATGTCAAAATGCAGCAGCATGTTACATGCAATGATGGTATCCTCTCAATCTCCACTATGCCTAATTTGAACGTCATGCTACTGCATTTAAAACGCATCTTAAACGCGCACGAGAGGAGAGAGAAAATGGCAGGTTCCAGCTGCCTTGCCATTGTTAATAATTGATATCTCCTTTTTGATATAAGAAACGTTTTAAAGGAAACCATGAAGGCAACAAAGATAAGGCTAGAGGAGATTTCGGTTATCCGGTTTCCACTACTGACCATTTAAACTGCAAGCATGGCCGTACCATAGTAGCCTGGCCTCGGCCTGCCTACATACTTCCGCTCGATTTCTTTTCCCTACAGTACTCCATCTGGAATATTATTATTGCTATTCTCCTTAATGTAGTCTTACCAACTTTTTAAATTGTTTACTGTTAAAATGTAACTTTGTATAGTTGTTATGTGTATGGTGCTTTGGACAAAAGCGTCTGCTAAATACCATATCCATTACCATAACCATAACTTCAATTAGGCTACTTACCAAACATCACCAAGGGACTTGTCGATTCTGCTCCATAACTCATTCCGTTCCTTAAATCAGTGCATTTTGCACACATACACTTCCTGGTCCCGCAAAAGTTTGTTGTCCAAGGAACACGAGTCCCATACGACTGGGTAGTTTATTCGCTGATTGGGACAGGGGAAATTGCTAATTTGTGCAGGGGGTTGTGATACATGTTTTCTATTGAAATGATCGGATTTTACAATTATATGATTAGTTAAAGGAACCATATGTAAGATTGTGGCCAAAACTGGTACTGCAATCACTTTCAAAATACTGTAGAGCGGTGTATCCCCTCCCCCTCCCCCCTGACTCGAGGTTGCCAACCCGGATGCCGAAACACTACTGACTTTATGATTAGTAGATAGGTGGAGGGTGGCGCATCAGGCCAAAACACAACATGACATGACAAAACACAACATCAACATCAGTTGAGGGCTGCAACTTCACTTTTTAAATGACAATATCCTGGCCGTACTACTATTGTCAGTGATATAAGTATTTGAAATGAACATGATTTTTTAATGTCTAGTGACATATCAGGGCCATTTTATGATTAATTGAAATACATTTCTTACATACGGTTCCTTTAATAGTGGACTATATGCTAATTCTATGTTTTAATGTGTGATGAGAAATGCAATTGTGTACTGACTAATTGTAGAGTTACCCTGTCATATTGGTATATACCAATTTTATTTAAAGGCTTTATTTAAAGCGAGGATTTTCTGCTCTGTGTGGGAGTCTGGAGAGTGTCAACGTGCTGTGAGGTTGAGTACAGTGTATTGTTGGAATTGATAATTTTTGCTAAGAATTGAAAACCTGTTTTCTCTCTCTCTCTCTCTCTGAAAGTCGTTTGTTGGCTGTGTGCAGGGTAATTTTTTTTAGCACTGTAAACAAATATGCACTGACTTTTCACCAAAATCCACGTTGTTTGCTGTGTGTTCACCCCATCACCACCCAAACTCAGTGTGTCCTTGTCACCACCATCCTGTGTGGCCGTGGGCTGCAAGGCCCATTTGTCACACTTCCTCTTTCTCTCTACAAATGTACTGTACTCGCTGCAATGCCACGTCTCTCAGAGAGCTCAGAGAGCCCACAATCAGGAACAGAAACAAGGAACTGTTGCATCACATCCCACATTGTGGGGAGAAGAAGAACCCAAAGTATGATTAATTTGAGTGCTGAATGGGAGAGTTTTCTTTTCCCTTATATAAGAGAGTGCAGATTTAGTTTTGTTTGAGTCTTCCAAAGATCCCCTTTGGTACCGTACATAATGGAAGCACTAAATTAAAAAGACATGAGACACACAAATGAAAATGACTGAAATACTTTTAATTTCCTCTGTAACAACAACACAATTGTTACATCAATAAAGCACCATATTAACATTGAAAAATGAAAAATAAACCAATGGCATACCACATAATCTCACCTCATTTGAATTTATTTGTTTTAATGTTTAAAGGAAAAAATATGATGAAAATAATGTGAATATAATACTTTCCTTATGATAAAATTCTGTCGACAAATGACTTCAAGTAAAATAGAGAATTATTTGCCCCCTGCTGAACTTATAAACAGCATAATTCAAACTGAAACCAAACATATCTAATAAAAAAATACATATATAACATTTGTGGTATGAAAAATGTCCTTACATATACAAAGAAATCATATTTTATGCTGAAGATTTGCTGCTTGCAAGCATGCACAGAACATTTACAAATTAAAATGTAATAAGTACAAATTATTTATATTTTCATAATTTTAGTAAAGATTCCTCTACATCAACATAACTTACATGCCTTAAAGTATTAACATTTTGTAGAGACATAATGTGTAAGACATTGCTTTCTTTTTTAGCTGAGAAGTGCAGTAGACCACTATCATTTAGCTGAGGGTAGAAAGGGGCTTGATAAACACACATACAGTACACAAACATACATACCACACACATACACACACACACATACACAAACATACATTCCACACACATACTGTACACACACACATACACAAACATACATACCACACACACTAGACAATTATCTTTTAGCTGAGCGTAGAAAGGGCTTGATAAACACACATACAATACACAAACATACATACCACACACATACACAAACATACATACCACACACATACACAAAACATACATACCACACACATACACACACACTAGACCATTATCTTTTAGCTGAGTGTAGAAGGGGCTTGATAATGATGATGTCAGAAATATAGGGAATGTGTAAAACAGAGATGTGACAAAATCAACACAGACGCACACACATACATAAACATACATACCACACACAATCACACACTATACACACACAAATACACACATTAATCATGGACAGACAGACACATCCTAACACACACACACACCACAAAGGCTCCACCAATCACAGTTTAGGAGATCCTGGACGGGAGGAAATACAATGCTTTCATTCATTTGCAATCATTTGGTTCAATGCCAATTTATCAATAAAATGAGATCTATCTCCATTGACCCAAACTATAAGTAAACACCATCATCCACCGAATAGAAAAAAGTTTAAAATGTAAAATCCCAAAAGGGAGGCAATATACATATTAGCGTATACGTATACAGTCTGTAAAGATACCAGAAAAAAACAAATATATATAATATATATTAGTAGTGATTAAAATAACATAAATGTAACTCTCCAGGGTAGAGATGCACAAGCGTGAAGACACCGAAACTTGCTGTAGATAGTTTGGGAATGACTGTGTCAAATAGTATCAAAAGAAATTCCTGAGTCGTTTAGCTCCATAGAGGCCTATACATCCAACTCACTTTTGGATTCTTTGGTAACTCAATAATATATTCTGACATCCATACCGTTTCCATATGGGTCATCTTTACATAACTTGCTTTCAGGTTGTTTACATTGCTACGCACTACATGCCTTTTAAGATTATCCTCAGCAGACAAAAACATAGGCTATCATAAGTCTGCTCAATTTACCGGCTGCCAAATGTCTCGGTCCGCTGTGGCCTAATCATGATAAGCAGACATTAAGTCCAAATCGGACAAAGGTCTCTGATCCATATAATTAAAACACTGAATCCTAACTTCGCTTAGGGTGCCTTATTCCACTATACAAAATGCCTCGTGTCCAGCTTGGAGGTAGCTTAACTAAGGCAGTGCATATTATGTACTCGTTTCTGTCCAACATGCCATGGCTATTAGTATTCAGAGCTATCCTCTTCTACACTAGAAATGTTCTAAATCGTAAAAACATCCTGATGTCATGACAAGTTGGCGTCAGTCTTTAATCAAGGCACATGGAGGCTGTTGAGAGCATCGTTTTACAGGTAAGAATAGTCCACTACAGTCAGCACTGGCCTTTTGGTTTGGTCACTCTGATTGACTGTGAGACGCTAAGTTGGAGCAGTCAGACGTTGAATGAGATGATATGCTGTCCATTTCCCCCAGACGTCCTGTGTCCCCCTGGGTCTCTGCGAGCAGGTCATGATCACAGCGCCATAGGGTATGTGTGTGTGTGCGTGTGTGTGTGCGTGTGTGTGTGTGCGGTTAGAAGTTGGGCCCTTTGCTGAAGCGGTCCTCCCTGTGGCTATAGGCCTGGTAGCACAGAGACATGTCGCACATGCCCGCTGGACCCGGGGCACCACGCTTTCCCGGAAGGCCTGGGATCCCGGATTTGCCCGGCATCCCAGGGGCCCCCGCAAGCCCCACCCCGTCTCCTCCGCGCGGTCCCTGGGCACCTGTTACCCCGAGGAGGGAAAAGACAGCAGTCAACGAGTGCACACAGAGACAACACCACTAACACAGCACGACACTCAACACCACTAACACAGAGACAACACCACTAACACAGCGCCACACTCAACACCACTAACACAGAGACAACACCACTAACACAGCACGACACTCAACACCACTAAGACAGAGACAACACCACTAACACAGTGCCACACTCTCATAAGAGATAACACCACTAACACAACACGACACTCAACACCACTAACACAGAGACAACACCACTAGCACAGCGCCACACTCTCATAAGAGACAAAACCACTAACACAGCACCACACTCAGCACCACTAACACAGTGCCACACTCAACACCACTAACACAGCGCCACACTCTCATAAGAGACAACACCACTAACACAGCGCCACACTCTCATAAGAGACAGCACCACTAACACAGCGCCACACTCAGCACCACTAACACAGTGCCACACTCAACACCACTAACACAGCGCCACACTCTCATAAGAGACAACACCACTAACACAGCGCCACACTCTCATAAGAGACAGCACCACTAACACAGCGCCACACTCAGCACCACTAACACAGTGTCACACTCTCATAAGAGACAACACCACTAACACAGCGCCACACTCTCATAAGAGACAGCACCACTAACACAGCGCCACACTCAGCACCACTAACACAGTGCCACACTCTCATAAGAGACAACACCACTAACACAGCACCACACTCAACACCACTAACACAGCGCCACACTCTCATAAGAGACAACACCACTAACACAGCGCCACACTCAACACCACTAACACAGCGCCACACTCAGCACCACTAACACAGCGCCACACTCAGTCTCCCACAGAGACGAGACAATCTCATACTCAAGAGGGCCCACCTTTGGGCGCCCAGACTTTGATTTCACCATCAGCAGAGTTTGCTAAAATGGGTGTGAATGAACCAGGATGCTGTCTGACAAGCAACGGTTATATTGGCATACTGGAGGAAGCAGAGAACGCTAGTAGTTTCACTTCCTGAATATATGTGACTTCTGCTGAATATATGTGACATCTGCTGAGCTTGACGGTTTACATGCTGTTGTAATTCTGTGTGCTGTTCATTCATTTTCAGCTATATGCGATGACATGCCATCAAAGCAATCCCCAAGCCACCGGCTACTGAGCGGGCTCATCTATGTACGTAAGATAGCCACCGGCTACTGAGCGGGCTCATCTATGTATGTTCGTACGTAAGATAGCCACCGGCTACTGAGCGGGCTCATCTATGTACGTAAGATAGCCACCGGCTACTGAGCGACTCATCTATGTACGTAAGATAGCCACCGGCTACTGAGCGGGCTCATCTATGTACGTACTGTAAGATAGCCACCGGCTACTGAGTGGGCTCATCTATGTACGTAAGATAGCCACCGGCTACTGAGCGGGCTCATCTATGTACGTACTGTAAGATAGCCACCGGCTACTGAGTGGGCTCATCTATGTACGTAAGATAGCCACCGGCTACTGAGCGGGCTCATCTATGTACGTACTGTAAGATAGCCACCGGCTACTGAGTGGGCTCATCTATGTACGTAAGATAGCCACCGGCTACTGAGCGGGCTCATCTATGTACGTAAGATAGCCACCGGCTACTGAGCGACTCATCTATGTACGTAAGATAGCCACCGGCTACTGAGCGGGCTCATCTACAGTATGTACGTAAGATAGCCACCGGCTACTGAGCGGGCTCATCTATGTACGTAAGATAGCCACCGGCTACTGAGCGACTCATCTATGTACGTAAGATAGCCACCGGCTACTGAGCGACTCATCTATGTACGTAAGATAGCCATTTCCGTGTGTTTGGCAGATTGCTGTCAGATGTGGCTTTTTGTTTTCCCTTTCACAAAAAGATCCTTTGAAAACATGCAGTGGTATTTTTTAGTCCTTCCCAGAGACATCAACACATTGTGTCTGCTTCTCTTTGCATTTGATTTGATTTGATCGGACATCTTGATGCGCCTGTGCTCCTCCTAAAGGAGAGTGGTTTGACTGTATAAATGGTCAGAACACCTACCCATTGGTCCAGGGAGTCCTGGCTGACCTGGTCTTCCTTCACCTTTACTGCCTTTAAGGCCCTTCAGTCCTGGGTCACCTGGTACAACAACACATTTCACTTTGCATTTTATGTCACCTGGTACAACAACACATTTCACTTTGCATTTTTCTTGGAAAACTACCTTAGTGTGTTGCATGTTGTATTACTGTAAATGTAGTGAGATAAAGTTACTATGTCCAAATCAGCACAGTTGATTCTTGCTTGGACATGAACTCCCTAGGAAGTGTCATCATTAACATCTTTATGTTGTTATTTTAACATCAATATTGCTCTAATTCCAGTTACTAATACACTATAAGGCTGGTGAATATTCATATTGTGTATAAAGTCCTGTGCCCTAGAGTGGTGGATTTCCATGCTGTTTACAAAGTCCTGACTGTCCTGAGTTGTGATTGTGTTTAAGTGTCTGACCTTTGACCCCAGGGGGTCCCTGCATGCCTGGGGGTCCGGGGTATCCTTGTGAGCCGGGCCTGCCTGGATATCCGGGGTTCCCCATGGTGCCCTTGGGGCCCGGGGTGCCAGGGTGACCCGGGGGCCCTTTGACCGTCTCACACTGCTCACAGCTCCTGGGCACCATGGACTGGATCAACTGGGGCAGCTGGTCTGAGGACGTGATAACGAGGGCCGTTATTTCATGGGCCTGGTACAGTTGATGTGATATTACATGGGCCTGGTACAGTTGATGTGATATTACATGGGCCTGGTACAGTTGATGTGATATTTCATGGGCCTGGTACAGTTGATGTGATATTACATGGGCCTGGTACAGTTGATGTAATATCGAGGGCTGTAATTACATGGGCCTGATACAGTTGATGTGATATCGAGGGCTATTATTACATGGGCCTGGTACAGTTGATGTGATATCGAGGGCTGTAATTACATGGGCCTGGTACAGTTGATGTAATATCGAGGGCTATTATTACATGGGCCTGATACAGTTGATGTAATATCGAGGGCTATTATTACATGGGCCTGATACAGTTGATGTGATAACGAGGGTCGTAATTACTTGGGCCTGGTAGAGTGGATTTTTTTCATCTGTCAACCATTCATCTACTCATTCAACCACTTGATTTCACTAGGCTCACTAACACACTGAGCCTCTTACTGCCCTTACACACTGCGCCTTTCTCTGCCTTTCTCCGCCCATAAACGCAATTTACGAACGTCCACAACTGAATGGCAGCGCCTACATACAAGCGCAGATGAATGAAGTTAACTGATGACAACATTAAAAAGAATCAAACGTTTAGCGATCATGAAATAATACCATACATGATAAGATGTAAACAAACAGGGAGATAATGAAGATCAGTAGTTCTACTCAAACTACTTGTGCACGTAGGCTATGGAAGATTGGTCAAATCTAGCAAGTAGGAAAGTTTAAGTGAATGACGTGAAAGTGAAAGTAAGACATTCGAATAGCCAACGAAAGTTAAGGTTGTTTTTGGTAGTACAAATACTTTCACCACAAAAACTGGTGCTCTAAATAGCGATTCTGTTGTCTTTGAAATGTTCTCTTATTGACGCATTGAACTGCAATTTGAATTAACACCTGCTTTTATAAGGCGGAAGTATTTAGGCGCAGAATAGACGTGCGCTTTCAGGAGCAGTCTTTGTACATACCGCGGAATACATAACTAAGCGCTCTTTACTCTTCCCCTCCCATCTTTTTACGCTAAACTCCCACTTTCCCCTGGATCCTCCCATGAATGCATATGCATGACATGACAAACGCAATCTGCCACTTTCAGCTCCCGCGACAGGCAGTTTGCGCTTTTATGTCATTGCGGCCTGTTTATACATACCTCACAATGATTTTACACGCACATTGCGAAACAAATACGCCTGAAGTGGGCGCAAAAGCATTAGTACATCTGGCCCTGAGCCTCTTACTACACTAACACACTGAGCCTCTTACTGCACTTGTGACTTGGTGACTGACTGATTGAGTGAGAGATAATTGATGGGCTGATAATAAAAAAAATATTTACAGATTCACTGACAGGCGGACGGATTGAAACTGAGACGGATGATTGAGAAATGGATATAAATATTATATCTGTCAATCAATACATCAACCAATCATTTGCTGATATTCCAAACCAACCCAGCTGCAGGCAGATTGCAGGAACAAATTTAAATAGTAATAATGAGAACACTCTAGCGACAGATTCGCTTTGCTGCGCGGCGGTCATAATAATGAGAACACTCTAGCGCACACCATTGACTTTACTCTATGTTATTCAGAGCAAACAACGCATTTCGCACACAACGTCCTCGGGTATCAGCAGTCAATCATTTGTTGACTTGGAAGGACAGCCTTTGAACAGGACATTGCTGATGTGTCTTAGAAATGACTCTCTCCAGAATCTCGGGATGGATACAAAAGTAATGTACTGTAGGTGCATTAGTTCAGAGACTTCTACAAACACATTTCTGCCTGAAAAGACTCTTGCAGAGTTCAACGGACAGTCAAAAGCACTTAGGGTCACCTGCAGAGAGGTGACACTTAAGCACTGCAACGTACAGTAAGTCATATTTAGGTTAGCCTGAATACTAAAGAAAAGAACTCCACTCTTGCATAACTCTTGTGTCATTTCATTTTTGAGAAGGCTGATGTTCTGCTGAACTCCACAAAGTCACTGCTTTTCTCTGTATAATTGCTGACTCAAAGGTACAGTAAGACAGGGAGGCAATTCTCACTCCTCAGCATGTCTCCACATAGCTTTAGCAAGTGCTCATCGGAGGGAGGCTTTCCCTGAAACAGAGCAAGAGAAAAAAAACAACAGCGTTAGGATGCAATGGAACAGAGCACGGGGAAAAAAACAACAGTGTGAGGATGTGATGGTCTCTCAGGCAAGACTCAACAGGTTCAGGCCAATTCCAGTCAAGGTCCCACGGGAAACACATGAACTGCACAGCACTGACATACAGCATGCTAAAAACCCAATCACCCCCATGGATTACTGTAAGAACACACCGGGCTTTGTCAGGGCTATCTAGAGTCATCACTCAAATGCGTTCATTTAAAAACTGAGGCCATGAGGCTATACACAGTGGTTAAAGTGGGATTTGTCAGGTGGGGGAACCCTAAAATCCAGTGTCGGTGCAACGGGGGAAAATGACTCACTGTTGGACAACAGATTGAGTATCATGGTGTAGCAATACTTTTTGGACAAGAATCGCTAGCTTCTTGGTCACCTTTGTACATGCGAGAAATTAACTCATCATATATTTTAACAATATCATCGCGCTATATTGTTGGTATGAAAGAATATATTTATTATTAATTTATCTGAGGTGGCGGAACTGCGTCCCCGTCCCCCTATACTTTAACCCGTGGCTATACACACAGGCTTTTAAACACTGAGGCCATGGGGCTATACACACAGGCTTTTAAACACTGAGGCCATGGGGGCTATATACACAGGCTTTTAAACACTGAGACCATGGGGCTATACACACAGGCTTTTAAACACTGAGGCCATGGGGCTATACACACAGGCTTTTAAACACTGAGGCCATGGGGCTATACACACAGGCTTTCCAGGGTATCCAGGAAGGCCATTTTGTCCTGGTAACCCGTCTTGTCCTGGAGATCCTCGTGGTCCGACGATTCCGACGTGTCCCACGTCTCCCTTCTTCCCATCCAGGCCCCTGGGCCCAGGGTCCCCAACCACGCCCTTCTGTGAGGACGGAGAAGAGCAGCAGCTGGTCAGGCCACAGCGATCATGGTTATGGAATTTAGCAGCTAGTCAGGCCACAGCTATCATGGTTATGGAATTTAGCAGCTGGTCAGGCCACAGCTATCATGGTTATGGACTTTAATAGCTGATCAGGCCACAGCTATCATGGTTATGGACTCTGGTAATAAAACAATACAATAGTTAAACATGAAACAGTAAACAGTTTTTTTCTAAAAGTTGGACTACATTAAGGAAAATAGCAATAATAACAATAATGTCAATGCAATATCAACAATCAATAATGGAAAAAAACAATACCACAAATATACAAACCATGAATCAATTAATTAATTAATTAATTAATTAATTAATTAAGTGTAAATGAATTAATTAAGTGTAAGCTAAACAGATACATCTTTAGATGGGCAGATTTTGGTCCAGATATTAACTCTGCAGACTGGCCTGGCATTACCTATCGAATGCAAAGGGCATGAACTATCACCATATCCATTATTACTCACTTTACATGAAGTAGTGCATTGTCAAAGAAGTGTCACTTTTGCTATTTAGTTATTTATCTATTTTAGAGCATTAGTGTGGAATACATGTGTGTATGTGTGCATGTTTGTACCTAACCACAAATGGAAGTTGCCTCAAGGGACAATAAAGTTCTCTTGAATCTTGATTTCATATCCATGAATGGGTGACTAAGCACAACCCTGATGTTGTAAGTACCTGTACAGGAACACTTTTAGCGTGAGGGCTCCTCAGTGCTGCCAATAGTGTTCTCACACTCCTGAGTGCTGCAGTGTCTTTGGACTTTGCAGATTTCCAAGTGTACAGTGTGCCAAAGCAATACAAAGTGGAATGGTGATAATTAGAGAGGAATCAATGCTGAAGAGCTCAATACCATCTGCCTGCTAAATGGGTTGAACTAATTCCACTTTTAAATTTTTAAACAGGGCCAGCGACTTGGCCGAGTGCATCTCCACAGCCGGCTGTGTTTGTCTTAGCCACCTGAGTCTTTCAAAACTGTCAGACTGTAAAACATACGGCCCCTTCGGGGCGTGGAGGGGGAGTTTGTAAAGGGGTCGATGCATTGTTTGTGTGCCTGGCGTGTGTGTGTGGGTGCGTGGGGGGTGATGGTGGACTGGGCTGGAATGAGGTTGCAATGCAGCGGTCTAATTCCACAGACCTCTCCCTTGCTTCCCCTGAGCCCCGCTTCACCCTGTCAAGAGGAGGAGAGAGAAAAGCCTGTTAAAACTTTGCACTCCGATATCAAAGGGTGAGTCTGTCTTATTAAGAAGGCTACTCTGCTCTTCAGTGGGAGAGGAAGAGGGAGAGGGAGACAGAGAGGGAGAGAGAGAGAGGGAGAGAAACAGAGAGTTTTGGAGAGAAAAAAAGACTTCTGTAGTGGTCAGTGCTGCAGTGTACTTTGGAGTCTGCATACAAGTTTGGAGCCTCTGCAGCTTTTTTCATTAAATATCCCAGACAGCCATGCACACACACACACACACACACACACACACATGCCATGCACTCCCATCCTCTATGACCTGACAAGCACACACTAGCACACACACACACACACACACACACACACACACTCCAGCCATGCACTCCCATCCTCTATGACCTCACTAGCACACACAGACACACACACACACCACACCCACACACACACACACACAAGCCATGTACTCCCATTCTCTATGACCTGACTAGCACTCCCACACACACACACACACACACACACACACTCCAGCCATGCACTCCCATCCTCTATGACCTCACCAGCACATACACACACATACACACACACACACACACACACGCACTCCAGCCATGCACTCCCATCCTCTATGACCTCACCAGCACACACACACACACACACACACACACACACACACACACACACACACACACCCTAACCCAACTACTGCTCCCACCACACAAGACAGAATGATTACGCAATCGTGTTCTAACTCCAAGCGCCAACATCGTGATTAATATCTGCGTTAGGATCTGAAGTGCTCTTGTCAACTCAAGCTTCAGTCGACATCTCTCTTCTGCAGTATTGGTGTGACACACAAGCTTTGCGGTTTCAAATGACCGCTGCTGCCCCCTGGTGTCTGTAAAGTGGTACTCACTCACCGGCGTGCCTGGGATTCCAGGGGTTCCATCGCTGCCTCGCTCTCCCTGAAAGCCGACAGCCGCGTTGGGTCGGGGGTAAGGCAGTCGGCAGGGGGTAGGGTAGGTTCAGGGAGAGATTGAGTGAGACAGGAAGAGAGAGAGAGAGAGAAAGAAAGAGAGAGGGAGAGAGGGCTGTGTTAGCATCAAGGGTCTTACCTGCAGTAGGCAGTAAAAGGTTATCATTTGCATTGCCAGCCCCGGGAAGCCTCTGGGCTCCTCCTGACCTTTTCCCTGTCTGCAGCAGAGTTAGCCAGTCCTGTCTGCAGCGCAGAGTTAGCCAGTCCTGTCTGCAGCAGAGTTAGCCAGTCCTGTCTGCAGCAGAGTTAGCCAGTCCTGTCTGCAGCAGCAGAGTTAGCCAGTCCTGTCTGCAGCAGAGTTAGCCAGTCCTGTCTGCAGCAGAGTTAGCCAGTCCTGTCTGCAGCAGAGTTAGCCAGTCCTGTCTGCAGCAGCAGAGTTAGCCAGTCCTGTCTGCAGCAGAGTTAGCCAGTCCTGTCTGCAGCGCAGAGTTAGCCAGTCCTGTCTGCAGCAGAGTTAGCCAGTCCTGTCTGCAGCGCAGAGTTAGCCAGTCCTGTCTGCAGCAGAGTTAGCCAGTCCTGTCTGCAGCGGAGAGTTAGCCAGTCCTGTCTGCAGCGCAGAGTTAGCCAGTCCTGTCTGCAGCAGAGTTAGCCAGTCCTGTCTGCAGCGCAGAGTTAGCCAGTCCTGTCTGCAGCAGAGTTAGCCAGTCCTGTCTGCAGCAGAGTTAGCCAGTCCTGTCTGCAGCGGAGAGTTAGCCAGTCCTGTCTGCAGCAGAGTTAGCTAGTCTCCGCTGGAACGTAAGAAAACTTCGACCGGTGGGAGCTCGGCCTGCGCTGCTGCTGCAAAGCCTCCGTCAAACGGCTGGTCACCCCCCTGCTCTCTTTTGCCCCCCTGCCTTCTCCTTTTTGCCCCCCCTGCTCTCTTTTGCCCCCCCTGCTCTCTTTTGCCCCCCTGCTCTCTTTTATTTTGCCCCCCCGCCTCTTCTCTTTTGCCCCCCCGCCTCTTCTCTTTTGCCCCCCCCTTCTCTTTTGCCCCCCTGCCTGTTCTCTTTTGCCCCCCCCTTGCCCCTGCTCCTAGGTGCTCGCTCCACAAATGGGATAACAGGCAGGTAAAAGGTGCTAATTACCGTAAAAATCACACATTACTAAATACGTGTGGTCGATTTGCCAATGCTTTTCCCTCGGGGCGGAGAACCATACGGAGCCATTCGACAAGACGGCACGACTGAAGGGGAAAGCGAAGTCTAGCTCTCAGTAGCCGTTCCCCTCATCTAACAAAAATCCTCCAAATGAGCGAGGCAGCGAGCTCCGTGTTCATTTCACACCTCTTGTGCAACACATAATGACATTACTTCATCCCAGGAAAAACAATGTGAACGGTTCAATGAGCGCAATGAGCAATATCACGCTCACTCTGCTTGCAAAGAGGCCGTGCACGGTTGACTACCATCACTCTTTGCTTGGTGACTTCACACATGAATCTGCTCTCGTTGGCCTTGTTTGAAATGTCAGTATTGTTGTATCCGTGTAGACAATTCAAAAGAGCAGAATCATTATGAACGTACCTGATCTCCTCGAGGGCCCTCTTCACCTGGCTCTCCCTGGAATGAGGCAGGAAATGATCACTCATGACAACACACTAATTTCTCTCCATGAATGATGGTGACACAGGCAAGGAGAACTTATAACAATACGACCAATTATAAGGGATTCAGAAATTGTGTATTAAATTGTAAATTGTAAACAACTTTATTGTGCAGTGTTTGCAGAGAGCTCTATTCCGCCTGCATGAAAGTGTCTCCACGGCACAATGCCACACACTGACTGATGCCCATCTAATGTGCCAGTGAGTCAGTGAAGTTGTGTGTGTGTGTGTGTGTGTGTGCCCCCTACCTTATGGCCTTTGAACCCAGGCAGTCCCATTGGTCCTTGTAACCCTGGAAACCCCGCCTCTCCTTTCATGCCCTAGAGTGTAAGAGAAATGCTTTTGTTGTTTTCAGCTTAGAGAGACTGAGTTTGTGTTGTGTTGTGTGGTGTGGTGTGGTGTGGTGTGCTGTGGTGTGATGTGTTGTGTTGTGCTGTGCTGTGCTGTGTGGTGTGTTTTGTTGTGCTGTGTTGTGTTGTTGTCTTGTCTTGTCTTGTCTTGTCTTGTGCTGTGCTGTGCTGTTGTGTTGTGTTGTCTTGTGCTGTGCTGTGCTGTGTTGTGCTGTGTTTGTGTTGTGTTTGTGTTGTGTTTGTGTTGTGTTCAGCTGAGAGGGAATCATTACCATGAGGAAAAACAAATGAGAAACGAGAACAAAATCAAGAAGACAAGAGGAGTAGAGGATGGGGACAGGAGAGCACAGGGCCTTTGGAAAATACAAACAAGAGAACTGAAGAGGAGGCCGAATAACACGGACGCATGCTGGGATGGTGATGGGGTCAGGAGGTCAAGAGGTCAAGGGCGCATGCTGGGATGGTGATGGGGTCAGGAGGTCAGGGATGCACTCACCTTGGGACCTGACTCTCCAGGAGTCCCAGCTGCACCAGGATCACCAGGCGTGCCCTGCACACACACACACACACACACACACACACACACACACAGCATCATGTGTAGACATTAATATTTAGAGAGAATGAATGAATGAATGAATTACATGGTGGGTGAATGGATGGGTTCACTTGTCACATGTCGCTCCTCTAAATTCCCAGAATAAGTTCTGCTCACAGCACTCCAGAAACCCCACGTGTCCCTGAATTCCCAGAATGAGTCATGCTCACAACACTACAGAAACCCCACATGTCCCTGAGGTATTCCTCTCTCTGGTTTTATCCTGTTTGTCCTCTCCATCCCCATGCACATATTACATCAGATACAAAACACACAGAGAAACTAAACTAAACACCAGGTTGAGCTTGCAGAGTGGGTCTGAGGGCAGTGCGACACACACACTCTGCACTCATCAAAGTTCTGTTCATTAGGAAGTTCTAAGGAGCCTGACAAAGAACAACAATACACTCTATGCACAACAAAATTCAGCTGCATAGAGTGCAGTACACATTCACTTCAGTTTAGAACACTCTCAAAGAACAACAACACATTCACTTCAGTTAAGAACACGCTCTCAGTGGACCTGTGGGCTATACTACGAATCTCAATTAGTGGGTTAGCAAGGTATGTTGCGCTCTAAGCCAGGGTATGCTGTGACACGAAAGTGGCTCTGTTTTAGTGTCGCTGTATCACCATGGTGTCTTATGCGGCCAACCAAACCTAAGTTTGCTAAGTTATAGCTCAAATCGTGTAAAACCACCGCCTACTGACCAATTAATTATCTTGAAAAACAAAGTTATCTCACGTGTAGGATTCTGTCATATATCTTACAGGTGGAGCTCTGCCTCTACAAACATTTTGGATCTCGCAGGCGCTTTAACAGTGTTGTGCGTGCAAATATGCCACTATGGACGTGCATACCATATAACATCTGATGACAATCGATGTATCTGATGTTATAGGCTAGACACTAGTCCGCAGTGTAGATTACGCAATCGCTTATAAATGCGGAAGTAATCGTTTTTTAATTAAAGCGGTCTTGTGCGTCTCCACGTTTCACGATTGGCCAACATCATCCCAACACCGAGAATGCGCACAGATCTGAGCTGAAAGCCTAGTTTTACAAATATATCACTTAACTGCTATCGTAGCATCACTTAACTTACAGTATACCCCTGAGTTAAGGCTTTGTGTAGGTTTGATATGTCTACTGTAGATATATCTAGACATATCAAACCTACAGATATATCTATATCTGTAACCTATAGATATATCTATATCTAGGTATCTATATCAAACATTCAGATACCCAGAGGAAAGAAAGTGTTAAAATGAGAGCTCCTCTCTTTCTCAATTGTTTCTCCTAGACAATAATGAGATCACAGTGATATAAAAATGAGATTATTGCTTTTGTCTCGCGCTTCTCAGGTTTGTCTCTGGAGCAAAAGAGTTATCTCAGTGTAGACTCCCTTTAATATACAAATGAGATCTCATCAATATTTTAAATAATGCTCAGTGTTGTCTAATTTATATATCTCATATTTTACTCAGGCTGATCCACCAGAGAGCTCTCTCTGTAAACTCATGCGATTCTCATTTTGATCTTTTTGGTAAATCTCAGATTAGGCTCCATCAGTTCTGTAAAAGAGATCTCTTCACAAGCTTGAACCGTTCTCATTCTAGTCATCTCAGTTTAGTCCTTTTTTGATTTACAAAAGAGATCTTAGCAAAGGCTTATACAATACTCAGACTTGCTCAATTTATATATCTCATATTTTACTCAGGCTTATCCATCAGAGAGCTCTCTAAGTGAAACTAATGTAATGCTCATCCAGACCTCCAGAGGTCTATGATGGTTGGACGTGACAAACTCACGTGCAGAAGACTCCTACCAGAAAATGCAGTCTAGATTTGGCGCCCAGTGAAACCAAGTGAAACGGTGTGTGGGTATGAAGGATTGTGCAGAACTTGCCACCACGAAAACTCAGAGAAGGTACATTAATATTTTGGTAATTTGCTAACGTTCTTGCATATTTTTAGACTCAATATATCATTGAACAACCTGATGAAGCAGCACATAAAGTTAGCTAGCTAGTTAATGTTAGCTACTTGTAAGTTAGATCACTGGCTGTGCCGCTTGTATATAAAGCTAACGTTAGACAATTTAACGTTGCTAGCTTACTTTGCCTTATACAGCTTTAGTCTGTATGTTTTGAATGGTGTTAAGCCATGCTGTAGCCAAAATGCACGGAATTTTAAAATGTCTTTGGGATGTCAGTCAAGATGACGAAGCTAACATTATTGCCCCTGGTTTAAACTGGTTCCAGCTCAATTCCACTGAAAAGAGGCCGGCAGCTTCTTAAAAAATCGGAAGACTACGCTAGACCATCAGATCAAATTGCTGAACAAACAGCGTACCAAAATGGTAAGTATATTTTTCCCCACAATATGTTCTCACTTTTGTTTAACCTGCTATAAATTACAGCATATTGTAACAGCATTTACTTCAGGAGCTTCAGGAACCATCATTTCGCTTGCTGCTACTCAGCCAGTGAAATCTGTGAATTCTGATAAAGTCGAGTCAGAGAGTAAAGTAGCCTACTATGGGGAAGAGACTGATAGCCTGAAACGAGCGAGGAGAGGAGACGGGACGAGAAACAATCAGATGGATATCTAAGTTAACGATAAGTAAGTTATTTTCAAATCATCGATTGCTCAAAGAGGAGGAAGCTAGACAGCGAGAACAGAGCTTTATATAACGATACGGGGGCAATACCACGCAAAACTGTCACGTCCGTAACGCCAACTAGGCTAAATATGGATGTGACCGTTTTGCGCAGAATTGCCCTGGACCTCTTCTATTCTGAGACAGGCGATTTTTAAAAGCGCCAATTTGAAGCACCTCTACTAGACAAAGCATATTGAGCAAGCATAGGGTAGGCTAGGCCCATTCAACAGTGAACTGAGACCACAGAATATTTTACGATTTAAGAAGGCAATATGATTGATCCACCACAATCTAGTTAAGCCGACATGCATTCACTGCCCAATAACGTGATGTTCCTGGGTTTCCAGGATTTCGGGTCAACATAAAAAAAATAAAATAAATAAATTAAACTTGGGTTCAAGGAACCAGCCTGGTCTCAGCTCAAATGTTATTTTAAGTTCACGTTAAGATCTTTAAAATAGCCAAGGCTACTCAGTTTTTCTCCCCAATCACTCTTATCTTGGCTTATTTCTCCTCATTTCGAATGTTGCCTTTTAGGCTACTTATTTTATTTCACATTAAACTTTAGGCCTATGCCTACAATCTTCTTGAATTTCCCCTTGGGGATCAATAAAGTATCTATCTATCTATCTATCTATCTACAACTAGGCTCCATCCATCTATCCTAATATTATATATACACAGTGGCGATTCTAGAAATTTTTAACAAGGGTGGCACTAGTGAGGCACTGATTCAAGGGTGGCATGAGGCAAAACATCCAGATAAACAGAAACAGGCTCAAGATGTGAAATTAGCACAAATACATTAGGGAAACCAGATGCAAACACCATACTCATACATTGAAGGACAAAAAAACACAAATGCCTTACTCTCACATAAAATGTCTTTGTATTTGAATTAAATTTAATACAAACATATTAAAGTTAATTATCTAAGTTGTCCGTCACTGGGCTATGCTGTTCTAAAACAAATTCCATCATGGGGACATGAAAATATAATCAATTTTATTATATTACTGTAAATGAAGATATACAAAATATACTCATCCAAGACATTTCCCCCACTCTATGGCCATCTATTTTTGTAGCTGTTACAATAATTTGAATAATTTGTATATTTTCTCAAGAAACTTGAGGTTGGTATGAAGGAGTGTATTGTGTATGTGAGCAATTTCATCTTCCTGAATCTCAATATTATGATCACAACAAGTCTGGTCAAATTTTCACGTGGGGTAACTTGTTGCAGGGCAACCATAACCGGTTCCATGTCTTCCGAGTAGATGATTAATCATCAGTTTCTTGAGAACTTTAAAGTTCTCAAGAAACTTGAGGTTGGTATGAAGGAGTGTATTGTGGATGTGTGCAAACATTGTGCACGTTGCACATGGTGCAACTTCTTGCAGGGCAACCACATAACCGGTTCCATGTGTTTGAATTGGATGACTAAAGTTCTCAAGAAACTTATCTACCTGAATCTCAATATTCTGATCACAACAACTCTGGGCAAATTACAAGTCAGCACCAGTGCTGCATTCATTGTTTTGCACTTTTATAATCACATCACCAAAAGTAGGTTATTGGTTTTACCAAAATAATTTGGCACTATTTTTAAACTACAAACCTATAAAGTATTTTGATACAAAATATGATGCCATTTTTTTCCAACTAAATAAAATAAAAATGACAACATACTATTTTGTATTTTACATACATGTATCAGACATACTGCCTATCCCTGGCTGTTGGCTGCAGCAACTCAAGCTAGGTAGTACTGATTGTTTTGTGTTTATGTTAGTTTTGATCCAATTTGACAGCTTTGCTATGTTGCCCACCCAAAATTTCTACCAGCCCACCCAAATATAGTAGCCTAGCCTAGGTTAGAACCAGCCCTGCCCTGCATGGAGACATATTTTACGATAATAATGGAGAAAATGTTAGCAAAACTTTAGGTTTTTGTTAACGGAATCTCCCGACCCTCATTCATCTATTTGCGCAACAGCCCACATTCTGCCTTCAATCCAGCGAGACAAGTGAAATAAATGTTTTTTTTTTTTTAAAGCTGTCATCGTCATAGGCACGATATTTAGGCTACCTCTGTTAAGCCTACACAAAGTTGCGTATTAAGGAGTATTTCCTGATCGGGGAAACCTTTCGTTCCGCAGTTCAATTGTGCCGCAGGCCAATAAAGGCAAGTGTGTTTGCCACTTACATTTCTGACGTCTGACACTTCACACTGCTGCAAGTGCATCAAGAAAGGTCCCGCCTTACACCATGTTAATGGCCAATCGTAGACTAGGATTTGGGGTGGCCAATCGAATCTCAAGGGTGGCCTGTGCCACCCGGAGCCACCCCTCTGGCTCCGCCCCTGTATATATATTATACATACATACATATACATAGCCTAAACATTATGATGCTCCGGACCTTTGCTTGAGGAAATTTTCCATAACGACCTCGCTGAAGATTAATTGAATACCCCTGGTGTATACTGTATTTTCTGTATTTTGTTTTTGTTCTTGACAATTGTCAGTGTCTCTTGAGTGATCAGAGCTAAATGTTTTGGGCTAATTTAGATGTAATATTGAGTCATTGTCTTTGATTTACCGGATTGACCCTAAAGCACTCCTTGTTTACAAATCACTTAAAGGACAAATCTTTAAGTATGAATTGATCCATAGCTCTTGTTGGAAATCACTGTGTGCTATTCATAGGAAAAAGAAAATGTGGCACAGCCAATTCTGAGTTATGGACAGGGAAGTATAGCCCAGAGCCGTATAGAAGTACTTTTGGTATTCCTGACATAATGCAGGGTAGCCGCGGGGTCTTAAAAGTCTTTAAACGGTCTTAAATGTCATGTTCCTTAATTAAGGTCTGAAAAAGTCTTAAATTCCGTTGCCAAAGTCTTAATTTTTTAAACGAAGGTCTTCAATTTTAATTATACTAGCCTGCAAGCAAGGTGAAATGGGGGAAAAAACTAGCCTGGCGGGCCATCCTCTATCATTGAAATGTATAGTCTGGAATCAAGCCATTCACCTCGCTTAATCCAAGGGACAGGCAGAGAATTGTCTTTCAAACTGCCTAGGCATGCAATAGGCCAGCGCTACGACCATATCCGTATCCGGTTGGCAAAACGGCAAATACATCCTTCTTCGAAAGGAATGACTTAAATGCATTGTGTTGCTCAACTTTCAAAGAAAAGCACAAGTCCAACTCCTCCAAAGTTGACGCCAACGCCGATTCAAACAACCGCTCTTCGTTTGCCATAGCCACCTTTCCTTGTTGTTCACTGTCGCAGGACTGTCGCCATCCTGTTAAGCCCGCCTTAAGACTCTCTAACAAAATAGAGCGCTGTGATTGGATGACGTCCACGGCGTCAGCCAATAGAAATCCCTATGGTTTGATACTAGACGTACAGGCTGAGAAAATTAATTTGCCGCCGCTAGGGTGCGTCTAGATTTCTAGGCTAGGAAAAAACAACAACAATGTGAAAATTCAACAGGGGGTTGATTAACATCAGAGATCGTCTAATTTAGTGTTGAGCTCCTTGCTAACTAATTCTGCTAGCTCAGGTCATGTATGTCATTCGTAATTAGTGCTAAAATCATTATTGAACATGATCCCTTCTATGAACTTGATAGTTTTTTATTTACATTTATTTTATCTAATGACAGACAACAATGAATTGCATCCACATATCCTTATGCATTATGTGCAACTATTACTCACTAGCCTAAAACCGTGAGACTGAAGGCTACAGTAATTACTCACGTATTTCTTAAAGTGACAAACACTCAATTACACCTAGGCCTACACACCACATTAAAATTTGCCTAGGTGTAATAGTTTAAAAATAAATATTAAGTATTCAAATGACTAAATATGTTTAGCAATTAAGCAGATTAATAGTAATTATGCAGATTAAAAAATACTATACATTAACTGTACACTTTATATGAATTCGAAGGTATATGAAATAGAAACATATGAAATAAGCCATAATTTTCCGTGTGTGTGGAAAGAGTCAAGCAGAATCTAGGATGCCCACTGGTGTGAATGATAACACTATATTCAATATTACTGATGATGTCAAGGTGGTCTGGGCCCCCAAATCAAATACATTTTTTAAGAATTATCGAAGAAGTATCGAAATTCTTGATGTGGTATCGGTATCGAAACAATAATTTTAGTATCGTGGCAACTACACTAGTCTAATTTCTTAGGATATGCGCAAACAATACTTTGGGTTTTCGCACCGGCAGCAATGAATCAACATAATCAGTCGAAAGGAGAGGACAGCACATCATGGGGAAGTGTTGTTTTAATTGTCATTATGGATTTGATCTGGTGTTTTACAACCGCATAATGGGTGTGATGTAGGTCTTAATTTTCATGTAAGTGGTCTTAAAAAAAGTCTTATTTGGGGTGGTCAAACCTGAGGAAACCCTGTAATGGAAAGAAGATACCGAAGGCTTTTTTGCCATATTGAGTCAGCTTTACTTTCTTGTCTATAACTTGTCTAGGTTATGACACATTTTATTGTTCTTTGTCCTTTGGACAGTGCCTGGTGAGCTCGAACAACAAGGCTTTGAATCAGTTTACACCAGATTTGCCCTTCAATGAGACTGTGTGACATGTTTCAGCAATACTCATCACTTAAACCTCACTGATCACAGGAGAAATGTTCCTGTTGAAACCCACTATCAGAACTAAACAAGGCAACACTGCATTTAGTTGTTATGCGTTCTGACTATGGAGCCAGCTCCCAGATGACAAAATAAATTGCCCAAATTACTTTTTTGACATCAGGACTCTGAACTAAACTATTTTCAGATGCCCATTCTTTTTTTACACTGAATAGGCTTAGTCCAACCAAAACAAGGTTTTGCCTAGTGGTAAGCTGGATAGGGGTTAATCCTAGCCTGACAATACAGTTTACTCACTAGATGAGGTGAGGGAATTCAACAAACTTGTTTAAGCTTGACAAATATATCAATACAATCTGTTTTTCAATTGGGCAACATATAGCAAATGTGAGTGGTAGCTATCACATCCCCCATTCTGTGTTTAAGTGATTAATAAGGTGTGTCTGATCTTTGTGCTGTATCAAAATTCCCACAGTTATGAAAGCAGACGGTCAAACAAATGTCTTACTTTGTATTTTTGAGTGGCTCACAAACTAACAATGTTCTATTTTCTGCTCTTCTCTCCCTCCTCCCTTTGGTTGGTTCCACCACCAGGATAAAAGACGCAGATTGACCAGCCCACGCTTTCATCCACCATTGTACACAGTATGGCAAGCTTTGGCACAAGTTCAGTTTGTTTATGTTATTGTTTATTAGTTCATTTCTCCATGTTGTATGATTTATAGATAGACTTAAATTGTCATTGTGCAGTTGGTCCATACAATGCAATTTGCTTGTGCAGCTTTTAAAAATAATACTCACATACACACTCACACAGACAAAAAAATAAAAAATAAGAATACACAATTTTTAAAAAGAACATATCAAGGCATTAACATGCTTCCATTGCTTGAAGTCCATTTTAAAGTGCAACTGTGCAAGCTCCCATTGCTTAAAGTCCATTTTTAAAGTACAACTGTTTTGCTTTGTTTTATAAAATAAAAGTTTGAAATGCTATGGAGTGCCCTATTTTTTGACCCTCAAACTGATATGTCAATTGTAACTCCTACTTCTCAACAGTTTCTCATTGCAATGTCTCCTCATTTGCTCTATTATTTCTCCTAAGGAGAAACAAGTTGTAAATGAGACTACACTCAAACATATAAGAGATCTCCCGTATTTCTCCTGCTTCTAAAACTTATATCTCTTATGTGACTCCATCTGCTCTATTATTTCTCCTAAGGAGAAACAAGTTGTAAGTGAGACTACACTCAAACATATAAGAGATCACCTGTACTTCTCCTGCTTCTCAAACTAATATCTCTTATGTGACTCCTACTTGTCTTATTGGTATGTGTCTCATCTTTTGCTTGTTTTATTTCTCCTAAGGCAAAATTAGGAGAAATAATTGTGACAAAAGTAATACTTAAATGATCCTTAAAAGAGAATCACCATTTTGCCTCCTTAGCAACAGAAGGGATACAAATGAGAAGAAAAAGTTTCCTCTGGGTATATCTATATCTAGATATATCTGAAGTATTCTGGTCCAGCACCTGTTTGAATCTGGATGTGCGCATTCTTTTTTGTATTTTTTGATATGTCTAGATAGCCTAGGTATGTCCCCAGTGGCTGTAGCATTAGTGAAGTAGCGGATAGCGGTGGCGGCTTTCTTCCCATAATGCCAGACTCACCTTTGGTCCCTCAGGGCCGTCCAGTCCAGGTGGGCCCACTGGGCCTCCAGCCCCCTGAGGAAAACAGAGAGAAGAAATGATCATGGAAGAGGTGCTAACTCATTTAGCTAGTCCATGCTAACTCATTTAGCTAGTCCAGAAGAGGTGCTAACTTATTTAGCTAGTCCAGAAGAGGTGCTAACTCATTTAGCTAGTCCATGCTAACTCATTTAGCTAGTACAGAAGAGGTGCTAACTCATTTAGCTAGTACAGAAGAGGTGCTAACTCATTTAGCTAGTACAGAAGAGGTGCTAACTCATTTAGCTAGTACAGAAGAGGTGCTAACTCATTTAGCTAGTCCATGCTAACTCATTTAGCTAGTCCAGAAGAGGTGCTAACTTATTTAGCTAGTACAGAAGAGGTGCTAACTCATTTAGCTAGTACAGAAGAGGTGCTAACTCATTTAGCTAGTCCATGCTAACTCATTTAGCTAGTCCATGCTAACTCATTTAGCTAGTCCAGAAGAGGTGCTAATTTATTTAGCTAGTCCAGAAGAGGTGCTAACTCATTTAGCTAGTCCAGAAGAGGCGCTAACTCATTTAGCTAGTCCAGAACCTCATTTCGCCAAACTCTCTGAGCGCTCTGGTGTGTGTAAGTTACTGTATACCTTTAGCCCTAGCTTTGACATTTTGACATTTGTTTGTTTAAAAAGACCCTGTGCAATAACACAGGGACGTGCTATAGACCCTGTACATGGGGATGTGCTATAGACCCTGTGCAATAACATGGGGATGTGCTCGTCTTAGCAATGTGCTTCACACTGCTCCCCAACAACAGGGTTCCACACTCTGTGACATGCTGTGACATACTGTGGGAACAACAGTAAAACGCAAATCGATGTCAGTTTTGGGGAAGGCAATGTTTGAGTACATTTTGAAGCTATGAGATTTCGTACTAAAGCACACAATTGATCCTAATCTGCTGAATTATTAATTGTGGTTGAATTATTAATAGCTTATGACTTTGCATCCTTGTGCACATTTCAAAACAAAACATTTTGAAGTCATAATTTGGGCAGATTATTGTGTGGTCTGAAGCTAGGGGCTTGTTCTGAAGTCATAATATTATTGGGCAGATTATTGTGTGGTCTGAAGTCATAATATTATTGGGTAGATTATTGTGTGGTCTGAAGGGCTTGTTCTGAAGCCATAATATCTATCATTGGGCAGATTATTGTGTGGTCTGAAGGGCTTGTTCAATGTGAGAGTTAATAGCAGAGATCTATTTTTTGTGAAAGTGGTACGCTGTGGTAGGCAATGATAGTGAGGCCTTCTCCAATCTGAGGTTTCATGCTCCATTGAGGCATAGTAAACAGGTGTGGTGTGTGTGTGTGTGTGGAAATAGGATTAAATGGGTAGTTTTGTAAAAAAAAAAGTGATACTAATTGCAAATACAAACATATTCTATTAATATCATTAATCAATATTCCCTCCTTACTTAAATGTATTTTTCAAAAAATGAATGATCTGCTATTTTCAGTGTTTTGTGTTCTTGAGAGTTATGATTGTTTCACCTTTACAACATAGTTTAGCCTGCACTACACCTGCACACCAACAGATGGCAGCAATAGATCCGCTTGAGATTCAACCAAACTGGCTGTTCCTCCAACTGACCAGCAGAGGCCAACCTAATGCCTCTCTCCTCAAAGGCAGCCTACAGTAGACTTTGAACAACACAACACCATAACAAACACTTATGGTGTTTGACTCACACAACAGCAGTTTGATTGTTCCAAACATTATCACAGCAGTGTTAGACTGGTGATCAGCCTTAGGGTCCAGAGACAAATTAATTGTCATAGTTACTAACTAGGCATACCTTTCAACTTCTCAGGTGCCATGTGTTCTAGGTGTCATGATGTACTGCTGTTGCAGTGTGTGTGGTTCTCTTACCGGAGGTCCTTTAGGCCCGAGTGTCCCCATCTCTCCTTGGGGTCCTTTCTCCCCCTGTGGACAAACAGCAGAAACCTTCAGATCCCTGGACAGGACACTGAATCCACTACAGTATGGCACTTAACATCACACCGGTCTTCTCTTTCATCAGGACACTGGAGCCGACATGTCCAGCACGCCACACCATCATGTGCTTCTTACTCATGATGCCTGGCTTCACTCTCTAGAGTGGAGTCTATCCAAACACACTGACCCCAAATTAAGTGACTGTTTGAATGTCAATCTCCAACGTCAGTCCCAGCCACATAACTACCTGATCTGAGGGCCGGAGTCTGGAGTCCGACTACCTGATCTGAGGGGCGGAGTCTGGGGTCTGACTACCTGATCTGAGGGGCGGAGTCTGGGGTCCGACTTACCTGAGGTCCAGTTTGGCCAGCTTGTCCAGGAAGACCTCGAATGCCCTGCGGATGACACAGCCAACACACATGCACTCCATTACATCCTCCTGGTGTTACACTGCACTGCACTGACCCCCCCCCCCCCACACACACACACAAACATACACACACAAACCCACACACACACCCACACACACACACACACACAACCCCCAAACCCCTTATTCCCCCAATTAATCATGAACAGCTTCTCTTGTTACAACTGCGGAGTTGCCCCCCTACAATTTAATCACATGCTCTGCTAAAGTCATTTTCAGACGGGAGAGTCTGCCAAGAAAAAGCAGTGATATGCAGCGTGCACCCCGTGTCAGCAGTCACTAGGCACCTGAGCGGGACAGCTGTGGGTTTTTTTTCACTTCATCAAATTGGAAATGTCTCCACCCCCACCCCCCCATCCCCATCCTCACTTCCACATAAGCCCTTCTCCACTTGAATCTGACAGTCACCTTATTTAATACCAATTGAAAAGAGGGCAGCGTTAGCATGCAGTGATGGTCTGTCAAAGAAAATAGGCCTGAGAGAGCTCCTGCCAGAGTGCTTTTTTATTGCTTCCTTTTAAGATGTCTGAATAAAACCGCCTTGTCTAGCAGGCTTGTCATTATGTTGAAAATTACATTTCATTAAACATTTTGAAGATAAAACATGTGAATAGAAAACAATATGTAGAACAGGGTTTTGGATTGACACAGAATCACTTGATGCTCTGCCAATTCTCAGCTTAAAGGCATCTCTGACAATGAACGGCACCCACATAGCACTACCTACTAGCCCCACAGGACACATAGCACTACAGTACTCCCACAGGACACATAGCACTACAGTACCTACTAGCCCCACAGGACACATAGCACTACAGTACCTACTACTCCCACAGGACACATAGCAAATACAGTACCTACTAGTCTCACAGGACACATAGCACTACCTACTAGTCCCACAGGACACATAGCACTACCTACTAGCCCCACAGGACACATAGCACTGCCTACTAGTCCCACAGGACATCTCTGGAGGGATCTGGGGAGTGCTACTTCAATACTGTTTTTATTGGAATTATGTTTGAGAAACTCTCTTACGGGACCTTGCTTCTTTGTCAGCAGAGTGGTGCTATACGTGGGGGCGAATGCGTGGGTATACGTGGGGGGAAGTGGTGCTATACGTGGGGGGGGGGGGGGGGGCCCAGCATCCGCCCCAATCCATCAACACAATACCAGCAGCCATGGAGCCACAACATCAGACAGTAATGCAAAAGCCCCCACTCAAACTGCTACTGAGCACACGGGTCATAAATATCCACCCGCTGAACAGTCCTCTCAAGAACATGTCTCCAGAGACACTCACCGCTCTCAGCCCCCCTGTTCTATACGGGTCTGTCTCCAGACGATTAAACACGTAACACATTACTGCAGAGCTGGGAGTACTGTGGATTAAACAAACAGGGTTGCCAGGATGTCACCTTTGGGTGGGTATTTGGCTTATTTGGGGGGCAACAAAAATAGCTAAATGGGCACAAAAGGTATACAACAGGTATAAAACACAATCCTTTAGTGCAGACCCCTTGGCAGATACACAGGGCCCCTAGCCTACCCTACATATATAAACATTTTGTTAGTTGTTAGAACCAGATGAATAAAATATAATAATATGTAGGGTTTCCCAGTGCTATTTGTTATGGTGTTGTACAGTAGACCGATCCAACTCAAATCCATTACAATAATAATTGTTTACAGATTCATATGTAGCCTACAGAACATCTATCTATCTATTTTTTTCATGCATTCTTTTTTGGAGTGTCAGTCATATCCAATGGAAAAGAAAAGATACTCGATAGAATATATCTTTAAGTGTTTTAGTGTTTAGTGTCAAAATGATTGCATTGATACCGATAATAACGAGACTAATGAAGAATGTTGATACTTTTTTTATTTGATTTAATTCAGGAGCCAAATCACAACCATGGAGATCAAAGACTACTTGACATTTAGTAATTTAAATATTTCACATGATTTTTATTTTGACTGACGTTTATCTTTAATGACATTACATTGTAGGCTATTGGTGGCGTGAAGGTCAAATTGAGCGCTTGTCATTTTAAGAACGTGAGAGTAATTAGGCTTCAGTCTCACGGTTTTAGGCTAGTGGACAATAGTGCATAATGCATAAGAATATTCATTATGTTTTCTATGTAATTAGTTTAAATGCTCAAAACAAGTACAAGTGGAATAAAATTGTTTCATATGATGAACTAGATTAATCAAAACACACAGGGTCAGGCAGTAGCGGTAAGTTTCTCTGTGTTATTTTATTTGTAAATAAATAGCTTATGACATGATGTGAATTTATGATTTCAGGCCCACTGTCAAACACAGTTGTTTTATGAGCGGCATAGTATCAACTCCTCTTTCCCCGCAATACAAAAGGGAGGCATGCACAAGGGTTAAACGTGCTGCTTGCTATGTTTATTGTTTATTGTTTAGTATGGAAAGCCATGCCATGTGTTGAGATATTCCACTGAGAGTAATGGGTGTGGAGATGGACGCTGAGTTGTGTGCAAAATGTAAACATGATTACATTTCATGTAAATTCAATGTTAAATTTATCGTGAACTGTTTATAAAAGCAGCTAGCCGCTAATATCTTTGGAAAGCAAAGGCGGTGCGACGAGGACTTTGCTCACGATGCTCTCCCCCCCCCGTAGACATGTCCCTGCCTGTGATAGTTTTCCTACACGAGCGAGCGAGAGTTAGAGAGAGCATGAGAAAGAGAAATAAAATAAAGGGAAAGAGATACAAAGAAAGAGGGAAGGAGAGGAGGAAGAAAAAAGAGAATGAGAGAGGAAGAGAGAGAATAAGAAAAAACAAAGAAAGGGTATGTGTGAAAAACAAAGAAAGGGTATGTGTGAGAAAGCAAGAGGAAATAGCAAGGGCAAGAGAGAGAGAGAGAGGGGGGGAGAGAGGGAGAGAGAGATGGAGAGAGTGAAAGAATGAGGACAGGTTGGAGGATTTTGAAGTGGTACTCTTTCTCTCCCTTCTCTCCTCTAGAACACCATCTGGCATTAATGCCTCATCTGATCAGAGGGGAGTCTTTGCTGCTCATCTGATCAGAGGGGAGTCCTTGCTGCCTTCCTGTTCAGAGCCCCTCTCTTCCTGTTCAGAGCCCCTCTCTTCCTGTTCAAAGCCCCTCTCTTCCTGTCTAGAGCCCCTCTCTTCCTGTTCAAAGCTCTCTTTCTGTTCAGAGCCCCTCTCTTCCTGTTCAAAACCCCTTTCTTCCTGTCTAGAGCCCCTCTCTTCCTGTTCAAAGCTCTCTTCCTGTTCAGAGCCCCTTTCTTCCTGTTCAAAGCCCCTCTCCTCCTGTTCAAAGCCCCTCTCTTCCTGTTCAGAGCCCCTTTCTTCCTGTTCAATGCCCCTCTCTTCCTGTTCAGAGCACCTCTCTTCCTGTTCAAAGCCCCTCTCTTCCTGTTCAGAGCCCCTCTCTTCCTGTTCAGAGCCCCTCTCTTGGCTACTGAGGCCGTGTGTGATACTGTGTCTAACAGCACCAGAAAGCACTGCCTCAGGAGGTGATCATCAGAGATGGACACACAGCTGCCCATCCCACCCATCCATGCATTGCGTCCCTGTTACCAGGTTACAATTACAATGGCGACCTGATGTCATAGGGGGTTCCCAGTGGTTCCAGTGACCCATGTCATTTGAGCATATTTGGCCTCAGTGTCTGGATAATCCCTTACTGGCTATTACTGTACTCCAATATCTGCAAGATCAACAAGCCGGTGACTCCCTTTAGCATGGGAAAGCATCCTGACGCCTTCCATGGAGGGTGGCTGAACAAGGGTGCAGGGTGTTGACAGTGCTAATCCCCATTGCAAAATACAGTTCTGGTGTCTTTCAGTTGGTTGTTGGTTTCTCGCTCCAGTTTGGGTGTTGGGAAGTGGAGACAATTAAAGCAGACAGGCCAAGCTGAGGAGAGGTTCATAAAACGAGTGGGAGCAACTAATGAGAATACCAAACTCCCAGGGTCTACACACACACACAAACATACACACACACACATACACACACACACTGACGCACAAACACAAAAAAACATGCATAAACACACAGGCACACATACACACTCATAATCACGCACATCCACACACATGCACCCACACACACACAGCACTAACATGGCTTCCACAGCACAGGAAACAAAGCTGTCGCACTGACTATTGCTAATGCTTCTCAGTATCACAACCTGCGGTTTGTTTAACAGATCCCTCTTCTAAGGGCTCGTGTGGAAAACAAGGCGAGTGTTAACTCACTGCAGATGCTGCCCAGCCCTCGTCAAGATCATTGTGATTTTCAAGACACCTGTGGTTAAACCGAGTGCAAACAAGCCTGGACGAGACCCAAAGCCCCTGCAGTATCTGTTGAAGTCGTTTACAACACTGTTTTTTCCCTGGGAGTGACACTAAAATGTAGAGAAACAATCTTCTTAAAGACTTCTTAAAATAATCACTAAACATCGTGGCACCTCAGAAAATGGTGGCAGTCTGAGTTTTTTGGGACAGGGTCCGGATGTTTTGGCCCAGATAAAAATCCCGATGAGCCTAATTTCCGGATGGTTCTTTGAAGAGATGGAAGAGTGTTTGGAGTACCAAAGGTATGCTCTTCTCTCCTGTTGACTATGCTGGCTCCTGTTTTCCTGGTCTGGCATAGGGCGGCTGCAGCCTGCTGTGAAGGCTGCTGGTGGCAGGATGCTTTGTAAACATTGCGGTTTTGTAAAGTGCTGTTTGGAGCCTGACCAACACAAGCTGGGTGCCTGTTTATAGCACAAGCTTCCTCACGTCCTCTCATCTCCATGCAGACACCATTGCAACTGTTAATACTTCAGTACATTTCAATGAAAACAAACATGACACGTTAAACATTAAATAACTGTTTCAGGGCAAGTTCATTTTTTGTCCGTAAGTTATTCAAAAAGTGAAACTTTCATAATCTAGATTCATTACACATAAAGTTGAATATTTCAAGACCTTTTCTTTTTGTTCTAATCTTGGTGATTATGGTTTTCAGCTCATGGAAATAAAAAATCCAATATATCAAAATATTAGAATAAAGAATGGTAACACTTTACTTGACAGTATCGACATAAGAGTGACATGACACTGTCATTAACACATGACACTGTCATGACACATGAACCCTAACCCTAATCCTAACCTTTACCCTAACCCTAACTCTAACCCTAAGCCCTAACCCTAATGCTAACCCTAACTTATGACAAAAACCGAATGACACTTAATGGCAGAAGTGTTATGTCATAAACGTTTATGACTTGTTTATGACACGTTCATGACAGTGTCATGTCACTCTTATGTCGACACTGTCAAGTAAATTGTAACCTAAAGAATTTATAATACAGAAATGTCTACCTGAGAAGCGATCTAATCAGCTAATTAAGTTTAAGTATACTCTTTTGATCCCGTGAGGGAAATTTGGTCTCTGCATTTATCCCAATCCGTTAGTGACACACAGTGAGGTGAAGCACACACTAATCCCAGCGCAGTGAGCTGCCTGCTACAACAGCGGTGCTCGGGGAGCAGTCTTGTCTTTCTCCAAATGCACTCAAACATACTGTATAGCTCATTGCAGAGGTGGTGCCATCTGTATGGCTGCACCTGTTGAACAGACAGCTGAAACATCTCGAAGTGTCTCTAACACCATGTCCTAACAGGATCCGAGCGAGTGACTGTCAATGCTATCTGTCTACACGGAGTCCGTTAAATAAGTCCTTCTATTGTGTCGTGTTTCTCAATCAAAACAGCAGAGCAAAGCGAGCGACAGAAAGAAAATAGAGACCGGGCGTCCGACAAAAGTTACCGTCGCGTTGCGTCGCGCTGCTCGCATCGCTTGCAGTCAGGACACTCCAATGGAAAACAATGTATTTGAAGGGGTTTTATTGCTAATGCTAGCTCACGTCGCGTCCGGTTAGGACATGGTGTAAGACTGCATGGAGAGAAATGCTGTTGAAAGACTGTTTATGACTTCTGTGTAATGGAACAGTGTGGACCTCTGTGTCCTCTTCACGGCCGCCATCAGAGATGACTTACCGGCACTCAGAGATGACTTACCGGCACTCAGAGATGACTTACCGGCACTCCTTGCGTCCCATCAGGACCTGGCAACCCGCGTTCCCCTTTATCACCCTGCGGAACAGAAAAGCCACGCAGTAATCAGATTACTCAAATCTAGCGATTCATTCCAAGAGGTGCTTCAGTGTCTCGCCTCCTCCTGAGGTGAATGAGTTATTTCAGTGTGTGTGTGTGTGTGTGTGTGATTTCCTGTCAGTATAGGGGTGGCCTGCAGTCCCATTCTCAGAAATGTCCAGATACTCCTACTAAATCATGAGACTAAAACGCTGAATTTTGTTAAGTGTCGAACATTATGGTCAGCTATTCTGTCTGAGGCTCTTGCCAGAGGCTTTAAAGGTGGCGTCCATAGGAACCAGCTTCTGTGGCTGCAGCTGAGGCACTCCAACATATATAGCGGAAGATATTTCACACACCCACAGACCGTTCTCTTTCAGCGCCTCCACAAAATAAACTTGAAAATAAAAATAAACTTGTTTTGGCCGTATGGGACTCTTCCCAAAAGCTGGGATTCTGATGGCAGGTCGTGGTGATCATTACACGACATCTCCATGACCCACAACAACCTGGTCAGGAGTGACTGGAATTCATGTGACCCGTCTGAAACCTCAGACAGCAGTCTAGAACCAAACCATGGCATCTCAGACGGGCCGCAGCGAGATGTGGATCAGAACCATAGCATCTCAGACAGACCGCAGGTAAGCAGGCCAGCTGGGGAAGCGACGTTGGCCCAGCTTAGTCCAGGAGAAGTCTGGTCCTCTGGGAGACTGGAGAGGTGAAAACACTCATTATGGCTCTCGCTGGGGTGAGGACAGGAGGCTCCTCTGGCCACACCAACCTCCAACACATACGGCCCGACCATCACAGAAGACAACAACACAAATCTTACGCTAAATACATAATGAAGCATCACTTTATCTTAATTATGTGACCTCGAGGCAGTTATACAGCCACATGTTTTTCTGCATTTCCCTACCTCGTTCCGACACTGGGTTGATGGATAGTGAAGCAACAGGCCTTTCAACGGATCACAATATATCAAGTGTTGTGTCACTCTCAAAGAGTGGACTCACTCGCACTTGAAAACGGCTTTGCCAGGAGCAAATGTGGGTTAACGGCTAAATGTGTCTGCGTTACAAGAAGCAGTGGTGAGGAAAAGAGCTTATTAAACTTTGCCACGAGTAAGCTCTTTTGAAGTGCCCTGCCTCATTTAACATATAAAAAAACATGCAAGCAGCAAAGGCTTTTATTATGCAAGGGGTGGCAAAGAGTCGGCTACAAGTGTTTTTATTCGCTCATTTCACTATTGATATCCAGCTACTGTTGCGCATCACAGCATCAGCTGAGCGCTCAGCTTTTCACAACCATGCACAATATGTGGGGTGCACATGGAATCACTTGCATTGTGCAAAGACTTGGCTTTTTGTTTTTGATTTCCATCATTGACCTCACTTTAGATAGCACATGTTCAAGCTTGATAACACAACACCACAGACGCCACTGTTTTGAACATTGTGCCGATGTAGGAGCAAAGCACACGTGTCAGACGCATGTGGGCTGGTGGAGTTAGAGCAGGAGCAGAGGAAAGGCAGCTGAACGTGTGTGTGTGTGTGTGTGTCGGTGTGTGTGTGTGTGTCGGTGTGTGTGTGTGTGGTGGAGTTAGAGCAGCAACAGAGGAAAGGCAGCTGAACGTATGGAAACAGTGCCTGACGAGTGAGACCTCGAAAAATGCCGTCGTTCTGTTGAACATGCTGTGAGAGGTCAATCAATATACAGTAAGTCACAGCGTGAAAGTGATACGTCGCAACTGGACATTACGTACACAGCAGACCCATCTGACAGTCCTTTAAACTGCCTCTGTGTCTGCCTGCACAAATTGAGTTAAGTGAAATGCTAAATGCACCGTTGTTGAAATGTGCCTTTAGGAACAATAATCTGACTGAAACTGAAAACCCATTCATGACGTTAAAGTATAACATAAATATGGTACTTCTGTAGCACACTCTGAGTTCAAACGCGTTTGTACTAAAACTCTCAGTGAACCCAAAACTCAACGTCTTTTTTCTCTCACATGAATTGGAATGTGACGCCACTATTCCATCGGTCTCAGGAAACATCCACCTCGAGCCGTTCTGGTGAGATGCCCGTGTTTGTTTACTTCTTCCAGTCGCTAAACTCTTTTATAAACATTTTCACTTTTTTGCTTCCAAGCTTGTCCACAGTGGCTGAGTTGTGGGAAGCCCTCTTCCATGTATCGGACTTCTCACTGCTTTTTAATCAAGTCGGCCCAAACATTGATTTTGGCCGACAAATGGAGCAACGCGATCACACTGTGCTTCTGCTTCTGTTCCAGAACACAAAGGCTACACAAAGGCCACCATTCACAAACACACACACACACACACAAACAAACACACACACGCACACACACACACACACACACACACACATACCCACCCCCCTTCATACACACACACAGGTAAGATCTCTCTATCTTACTCTTTCTCCCTTTTAACCTTCACCAGACACACTCTGTCCATCTCTGTCTCTCTCTCTCTGTCCATCTCTCTGTCTCTCTCTCCCCCCATCTCTCTCTCTCTTTCTGGGTTGTGCCATTCAGACTCAGTTTAGAGCTGAGGTGGACACAGTGTTGGCTTTATTACACAGTGCCCAGCCGAGTCCCACTCCTGTTTACACACGCCACCTCAGAGACTGGCAGCTAAGGGACCACACCTCTCCAAATGACATACACACTCACACTCACACACACACACCTCTCCAAATGACATACACACTCACACTCACACACACACACCTCTCCAAATGACACACACACACACACACACACACACCTCTCCAAATGACACACACACACACACACACACACACACCTCGAAATGACATACACACACACACCTCCAAATGACATACACACACACACACACACACACACACCTCCAAATGACATACACACACACACCTCTTCAAATGACATACACACACACACACACACACACACACACACAGACACACACACACACCTCTCCAAATGACATACACACTCACACTCACACACACACACACACCTCTCCAAATGACATACACACACACACACACACACCTCCAAATAACATACACACACACACACACACACACGCACCTCTCCAAATGACATACACACACACACATACACACACACACACACACACACCTCTCCAAATGACATACACACACAGACAGACACACACACACACCTCTCCAAATGACATACACACTCACACACCTCTCCAAATGACACACACACACACACATACCTCTCCAAATGACATACACACACACACCTCCAAATGACATACACACACACACACACACACCTCTCCAAATGACATACACACATACACACACACACACACACACACACACACCTCCAAATAACATACACACACCTCTCCAAATGACATACAGTACACACACACACACACAGACAGACACACACACACACACACACCTCTCCAAATGACATACACACTCACACTCACACACACACACCTCTCCAAATGACACACACACACACACACACACACACACACACATCTCTCCAAATGACATACACACACCTCCAAATGACATACACACACACACACACACACACACACACACACACACCTCTCCAAATGACATACACACACACACACACACACACACCTCCAAATGACATACACACACACACACACACCTCCACAGGGGAGTAGTGTCCACTCACAGCCACAGACCCAGCGGTCACTAGGGGAGTAGTGTCCAATCACAGCAGTCACTAGGGGAGTAGTGTCCACTCACAACAGGCCAGCAGTGACTAGGGGAGTAGTGACCACTCACATCCACAGACCCAGCAGTCACTAGGGGAGTAGTGTCCACTCACAGGAGTCACTAGGGGAGTAGTGTCCACTCACAGCAGTGACTAGGGGAGTAGTGACCACTCACAGCCACAGACCCAGTCATTTCTCTCCTCAAGGGG